>NC_045427.1:656724169-656909169 GCF_902635505.1 Sarcophilus harrisii
GTTACAATATATTACATCCTTTACCTCAGTTTCTCCTTTTTGAACAGCTTTCAGTAAGGTAACATTGAAACATCTGTATGTGTTCCAGTAGCTCATATTTGTGTCTTATGTGAATATTACTAAAAGCCCTTCTCCTCAACCCTAGAAGAGCAACGGTCCCTGTGTCATTCACCCCATTTTGCAGATGAGGAAACTACAGCTCACTTGACTCCCCAAGGTCCTCCAGGAGGAGGTAGGCACTGGGTATTGGGCCTCCTGAACCTCAGGGCAGATCTTTTGAGACTGCACCACATGGGCTCTCCCAGGCTCTCACTGCTGACTTCTTTTTGACTAGTGAACATCTATGCAACAAGGTGGACACAGGAGGATGAGGAAGAGGATGTCTGTGAAAGCAAGGACTGTCAGTGCCCCCAAACATCCCTGACTTTCTGTCTACCAGAGCTGTCCACGATGACCGTTTTTCTCTCAACTCTGCCCCAACACAGACAAATGTACATGCCCGCTTGTGTCCAAAGCCTGGTTTGGGGATCCAAAGTTCCGGCACATTAAAACTATGATGAATGGAATATGTTTAAGTCAGGGAACTCGGTCTGGGCTGCCATCTGCACTTCCTGAGTTTCTGGGACCTTCCCTCACTCTGAATCGGAGGTGCCTTCTTTCAAGGCACTCTAAGCCTAGGTCACAAGACTGTGAACGCGGTTGATTTATGGAGTAACTACTGAATAGTTTCTCTAGTGATAATGATGTACTATGGGCACCTATTGGGAATATATAAAATTAGAGAGGATTTCTGTTTGCTTTGGTCCTCTTTCTAGAGTAATTACTGTACCTGCCAGTCATTCCCAACCTGTGACTATGATTATTCTAGAATCACCAGAATCACCTGGCTATTAAGGGTTAGTCATATTTTAGAACATACGGTGAAGTGACAACTTGTCATGTTGGCGTTATCAATGCTGGAGGACTCTGGGATTGAGGATCCAATTTTCGCAGGGTTTCTGGGTATTTAACTGGCGTGAGTGACGACATGGGGCCCTTGAAGCCTGTAATAGAAGCCAGTTTCTGAATTTATTTTCACCTTTACTTCAGGCAAAAGAGAGTGTTTCCTCTGTTAGGATTCAGGGCAGCCAATTAAAAGAAACTCAGCCCTTTCCCAAGGCCTCCAAACTTGGCAGGCCGCATGGCCAGTGGAGGTTCCTAGGAAGCACAATCACCGCCACTATCTTGTGTTGAAAACTTGATGTTTCTTTGGGCTTTCTGCAGCTCAGCTAAATGGCTCTCTCCTACATGTCTTTTCTGATTCTCCCTCCCCCACCTGGGGACAATATCTCCCCACATTATCCCCTCTCCCAAATTTATTTGCATATACGATGAGGGGCAGTCCAGAGCTCTTTCTCATCAGTGTGGGCAAGTCCTTTTTACCAAGCCAATAAGCAATGGTTGTACCACTTGTTCTCCCCCATTTTCCCCGTGTGCATCTGTGGACTCATTGTTTCTTCTGTTTGAATGGGACTTCCTTAAGGTTCAGTCATGTACAAGAAGATTTAGGAGGGAAGAAGGAGTCGCATGAATACGGAGAATTTGTTTTCCAAAGCACTGTCCATGTGATAGATCAGTACGCTCCTCAATAATGTTAACGTGAGAATCAACTGCTTCTTACTGAAGAGTACAGAGCCTTCCATAGCCTCTAATAGCCACCCTCAAACCACAGAAGGCCCAACTTAGCAATTGGCTTCTTTCCCTGTTTTAGCATTTCCAGCTTAGATGGGGGTGGGGCAGGTGGGATGTTGGGTTCCGTCCCTTCAGTTGTATCAGTGGAGGGTATTCCCAGTATAGCTCCTCTGCACTCCCAGTAGAGACTGACCATTCAGCCATGACTTATACATAGTATTAAGGAGCACCGAGAGGTAGATAATTTCAATGGCCACTTTTCTCAATGGTCACACTTGAACCCAAATCTTCACTCCCAAGAAGGGCTCCTGCTGTCAGTGACAGTGACCTCGCACAAAACTGCGTAACTCATGAGAAAGAGAAACAGCATAAGAAGGTAACAGACCCATTTCCTTCATTAAAAGCTACAGCAGCCAAGTAACTGGAAGCCCTGCCCCCCTCACAAACTTGCCCTTTATTTTAATTCCTCTTTGGGTTTTTACAACAAGGCAGCCTCTGTATTTCATGCCCCTGACTCATGGCAGCAGATCTGAGTTGGAGATGAGGCTCATTGTCACAAACTGGCAAAAAGAGTGAAGAGACAAGAGAGCCTCCTGCCTCCAGAAGATTTGGGGCTCACTCAATTTGCCCCATTCATTGACTTGCTCTGAGGAAGACTACACACAATTCTTTCCATTCAAACTCATTGGTTGAACATCCCTTGCTAAAACAAAAACACATCAATTTGAGGCTAAGTGATAGAAATAAATAAATTTTATTTTAATATAATAAATAATAAATAAATAAATTTAACTATGATAAATAAATAAATAAAATAATATAATAAAAGAAATAATACTATAGTCACTAACAACAGAATGGAATGGAGAAGAAAAGCCATTTATTAATAATTGAATGGTGGTCATGCTAGGGGAGGCTAATCAGGATATACCTTTTTTTTTGTTTGCTTGTTTGTTTTCAACTTTTTATTTTCAAAATATATGCACAGTTTTCAACATTCACTCTTATAAAACCTTGTTTTCCAATTTTTTCCTCCTTCCCTTCCCCACCCCCTCCTCTAGACAACAAATAATCTAATATATGTTGAACATGAAATTCTTCTATACATATTTCTACAATTATTGTGCTGAACAGGAAAAATCAGATCAAAAAAGGAAAAAAAAAAGAAAACAAAATACAAAAAACAACAAAAATGAAAATATTATGCTGCGATCCATATTCAGTCCCCACAATCCTCTCTGGGTGCAAATGGCTCTCTCCATCACAAGGCCATTGGAACTGACCTAAGTAACCTCATTGTGGAAAAGAGCCACATCCATCAGACTTGACTATTGCACAATCTTCTTTTTGCCTTGTACAATGTTCTCTTGGTTCGCCTCATTTCACATAGCATCAATTTATGTAGTCTCTCCAGGCCTTTCTGCAATCACAGGGTACATCTTTAACCAAAAACTGGGGACAGGAATTGCCAAACACAGAGACAGCTCTTAACCACTTTGTATACTTTTGGGCTATTCATTCATTCAGCAGCACTGTCTAAATATGAGCTTCCATTATTATCATGTATTATTATTTTCAGCTTATATTTGGTGGGATTCAGATAGAAAAGTCTAGAGACAAGCTTCTATCCTACTTTTGTTATTTCCTGTTTAATGTATGGCAAACTATTGCAGAGGCTCTTGGAGTTAAGTAAACATGGAAGAATGACAACTTGTCTTCTGGGGTCTCCATCCTTGAGAGTTCTCAACTGCAGAGAAGAGAGCAAAAAAGCGGACTCCATCTTGCTTCCACGTGTTTTTGACTTGTTCCACCAGGTTTCTGCAGCTTGATACCTTTTCATCTCATGTAATTTAAAGGCCAAGAGAGGTTGATATAATAACAACCTATTTGAAATAGTGTTCTTCTAGCAGAACTGAATCTGCTGAAATTATAAAGGACAAACTTGACCCCGAAGAAGAGATATGAGGATTCACTTCTCATTATTTTTATAGAGGTATGGAACACTGTAGACATTGTCAGGTTTCTTTCAATATGTTGATTGATATTGATTTTTCTATTCTTTCCTCTTATCCTTTTTTTTAAAATATTTTTACTGAAAGAAATATTGCTCAGAGTAAGGAGGGGATACATGTAGGTGGAAATTTAAGCAATGCAGAAACAAAACACATCAGTAAGTTTCTATAAAAATAAATTAACTGGAGCATTCAATTATTTTTGTGGGTTGGTATTATATTGAATAATTAGGGGCAAAGTTTTGTCTATAATAAGACTCCAATTCCACCACAGTTTATTAAATGACACAAATACTTGAGGGTTTGTCTTGGTAAGATGTAAATTGGTCCTTTATTGAGGGGGGTGAGCTGCTGATAGTTTCATTCTAGATATTTTATTAGTGAGGGTCATCGCAGCCTTGGAACTCATGATTCCAACAGTGAGAAAGTCCCTCTCCCAGTACAAATCAGCATCTGCTCTGTAATTTACTACCTCACAGAGTTGCCTGGGGTGTGGACAGGGAAAACTACGTATTCAGGCTCACACAGCGTGTGTGTGTCAGAAGAAAGACTTGAAGTCAGGGCTTCCTGACTCAGTTTGGCTTCCACCCATTCCCTGAGGTCATTCATAGTGACCATCGGGGCAGCCATGATGTCGATGTTACAGCAGGTGCTCTGTACTGGGCAACTCCCCTCCAGGCACTGGGGCCCACAGAAAGTCTCTGCTCCTCGGGATCCATCAGGGGGACATCACGGCTGATCGCGATACGCCCGCAGCTTGTGTCTGTCTGAGAAGCACCAAGTGTCAGCTTCTAGCAAAGGGTCCTGATGACCCAAGAGACTGCTGAAAGGGGGGCACCGACATAGGCCTGGGATTTGGACAAGCATGAAAGGCAGAACCATGGTCACTTTTAGAGAGGGAGGTAGAGTGCAACCCAATGCTTGTGCTTGTGTGCACACACACACACACACACACACACTCAAGCACACACCTGGTCTTCCCAAAGTCTATATACACACAAACACACTAGCATATATATACATACATACACACATACACACACACATACAGTAATATATAGTGTATATATACTATATATATATTTGTATTTGCATATATGTATGTGTGTATGTATGTATATATAGTAGTATTCTATGTATTTATCTGCATGCATGTTATCTATATGCATATAGATTCATGTGTATAGTGTATATGCATATATACATGCATATTATTTGTATGTGTGAATGTAAATGTATAGATATCAGCACTGGCATAATTATATGTATATACATGCATATCTGTTTATTATATATGTGTATCGTATAGGCATAATTATAAATATAGGCATGCATTGTGAAGCTATATATAGCTATAGCTGTACCTATATAATATATGAAAAGGAAATGGCAAACCACTCTAGTGTCTTTGCTGAGAAAACCTCATATGGGATTGGACACAATAGAATAACGTGTGCATTTGTTTATTTATATGTGTATGTGTATATATATTTACTGTATTTCATATGGGCACACACACATATATCTCATATATATATACATGTATGTATGTGTGTGTGTGTGTGTGTGTGTGTACAGATATATTTGTGCACAAACCTATATGGAAATGTATATAGTTACTATATCAGCCACATGTATATGTACTCACAAATGTGAACTGCAATTGTCTGGACATGAATAAATACATATCACATTGTAAATGTATGTAATGTGTGAATACATGTGTGTAAATGTACACACATATTTATACACAAAGAATGTGTATCTGTCAGTGTGCAAAGAACATGTACATATATGTGAGTATGTATGTCAATAATTTATTATTAATAATAATAACAATTATAGTCTATTGTACTTTGAGGTTTGTAGAGCTTTTTATAAATATCTCAATCAAATCTCACAGCAACCCTGGAGATAACTGTTATTATTATCATCATTCTATAGATAAAGAAACAGAGGTTTCTAACCCATCATGAATTCTGCAGTTAAGTGACTTACCTAATGTTTTGCACAGAAAGGACAATCAAGCTTGCTTTCTGTCAATTGGTAGAGAGACAGAGTCCAGAAAAGGTTATGAAGCATATACTGTCAGACAAAGCCAATGGATTGCTTTGTACTATGGATTAAATGTCTGAGGCTGGATTTGAACTTGGGTCTTCTGTTTATATACACACATTGTGTGTTTGCATATATATGTATATGGAAATATACTCACGTATATTAACATATAGGCATAGATATGTTTTTACATGTTGACAAGGAGAGAGAGAGAGAGAGAGAGAGAGAGATGCTTAGGATTTCATAACTGATAAATCTTTTGGATCAGTGTTCAATACCATGTTTCAACATGGTTGAATATGTTACCATGTTCAAACATGGTACTTCCTTATTCCAAGATCAACACTCAGCAACTTGTCAATGGGTCAAAAACATTTGCATGCATCTATCTATCTATCCATTTATCCATCTATCCATCTACTTATCTATCTGTCTGTCTATCTATCTATTCATTTATCTATCTACTTATCTGTCTATCTACCCATCTAGCCAGCTCTCTTTATCTATTATTATTAGAGAGACAGAAGCCACTAGGTGGTATAGTGAGTAGAGTATGGGTCAGAAAGACCCTAGGTTAGACCTAGCCTCAGACCCAGTACCAGTAATACAAAGCAATCCACTGACCTCCAATGCCAGTGTATACTTCATTCCTCCCTATGTTGTGTTGCCTGTCGAGGGAAAGGTGGAAAAATAGCTTGACTATATTTCTCTGAAGTTGAGACCCCTGAACAGAGCAGAGTCTTGCCATCTTTGGGTCTTTTGTTTCTTTCCCTTATTTAGGGGAAATTGGGGGAACTGGGGGACTACACACACACACACACACACACACACACACACACATATATTCCAGCTGTTTTCCTGTTTCAACTTATTTCATTGTAAATCAGTTCAGATACATCTCCCAATCGAGCTTGTTATTATCTTCTGAATTAATTTTTTTCTTACAAAATAAAAAGTAGGGAGATCAGAAATTGATCACAATTTCCTTAGCAATTCACCAATCAGTGGCCACCCATTTTTTTCCAATCCTTTACTACCATCATCTAGCTTTGGCCTCTGAGAAATTGCCTTTTCAAACACAGCTCAAGAGTCGCCCCTAGTAGATGAGTTCTCTTTTCCTATTCTCCCAAGCTTCTACCATCGTCTCTTCCAAGCCCGCTTTCTTCTCCTCTGTATGGAGCTTCCACTTGCCTATTTGAATACATATAGACTATAAATATTTTTGTGTATATGAGATTTTCTTCTAAGACTTTGTTTGAATGAGAAGATTCAAGTCAATTCCAATGATCTTGTGATGGAGAGAGCCATCTGCACCCAAAGACTGAGGCAACTAAATGTGGACCACAACATAACATTCTCACTCTTTTTGTTGTTGTTTGCTTGCATCTTATTTTCTTGCTCATTTACTTTCTTTTTTGATCT
The DNA here is from genome assembly GCF_902635505.1 of Sarcophilus harrisii. NCBI lineage: Eukaryota > Metazoa > Chordata > Mammalia > Dasyuromorphia > Dasyuridae > Sarcophilus > Sarcophilus harrisii. The sequence goes on from NC_045427.1 coordinate 656,731,333, forward strand.
GATTTTTCTTGTGAAGCAAGAGAATTATATAAATATGTTTATACATATTGGATTTAACATATATTTTAACATGTTTAACCTCTATTAGATTGCTTGCCATCTAGGGGAAGGAGGAGAAAATCTAAAACACAAGCCCATACAAAGGGTCAATGTTATCAGATTATCCATGCATATGTGTTGAATATAAAAAGCTTTAAAAATAAAAAAAAAACATATAAGGGGGAAATATTTTTTTAACCTCTTTGCCCATATGTCTAACAATAGAATCACTGGGTCAAAGGACATGGACATCTTAGTAAATTGTTTACTCTCAATACTTTGTACCCTCCTCTCTTTTTTTCTTAGGCCTTCTTTTTTCTCTCTCTATCATATGTTCCTTAATGAGCTCATTAGTTTCCACAGGTTCAATTATCATCCCAAAGGAGATAACTCTCACATCTATATATTTAATCCTAATCTTTTTTCTGAGTTCAAGTCCTAAATCACCAACTACCTCAAGGACATTTTGAAGAGGTTATGCAATAGGCATATAGAATCCAGCATGTCCAAGCAAAACCTGCTGCTTTTCTCCCCAAATCCAGGCCTCTTTACAGCTGTGCTGTTCCTGTGGAGGGCCCCCCCTTCCTCATCATCTCGGAGGTTCACAACCTCAGGGTTATCTCAGCCACATCTCTTCAAGATGTTCTTTTCTTTTTATTGAAAGACCCAACATCCTAGTGCAAGCTCTCATGCTCTCAGGCCCAGATTATTGCAAAAGTCTTCTCACTGGTCTCCCTTTTTCAAGTCTCTCTACATTTTATCTTCCTCACAACAGCCAGAGGGCTTTTCCTAAAGCATAACTCAGTTTGAGTGGATTGACATGCCCAGTTTCAGCAGCTCCCCATTACCTCTAAGATCAAACAAAAGCTTCCATGTTTGTCATTTTGGCTTTTTACAACCTGGTCTCTTCCTTACTTTGCAGACCCAAGACCACTGGCTGCTCCCCACCAATGATACTTCATCTCATTGCACATTTGCTTTGCTTGTCCCCAAAGAATGGAATCCTAACTTTGGCCTCTGAGAAAGTGCCTTTTCAAACACAGTTCAAGAGTCACCCCTAATAGATGAGTTCTTCTCTCCTTCTACCCAGCCTCTACCATCATCTCCTCCAAACCCCCTTTCTTCTCTTCTGTATGGAACTTCCATGTGCCTATTTGTGTACATATAGGCAGCCAACTGGCCCCATAAATAGAAAACTGGACCTGGAATCAGAAAACTTGAATTCAAATTCTGCCTCAAACATTTAGTACTTGTGAGATCCTGGGCAAGTAATTTTTTTAAATTATAATTTTTTATTGACAGAACCCATGCCTGGGTAATTTCTTTACAACATTATCCCTTGAGCTCACTTCTGTTCTGAATTTTCCCCTCCTCCCTCCACCCTTTCCCCCAGGTGGCAAGCAGTCCTATACATGTTAAATATGTCACAGTATATCCTAGATCTAATATATATGTGCAGAACTGGGGCAAGTAATTTAAACTCTGTTTACCTCAGTTTCCTCATCTGCAAAATAAGTTAGAGAAGGAAAGGGCAAACCACTGCAGTATCTTTGCCAAGAAAACCTCAAATGGTGTTACAGAGTCAGCCAGGACTGAAAAGTGACTGAACACACACAAATGTGCTAAGTGCTAGGAATACAAAGACAGTCCCTGCCCTTGAGAAGCTGATAATCTCACAGGAGGGTTTGCAAACAATCACATACAAACAAAGTATAAACAGGATAAATGCATGATAATCAACAGAGGGAAGGCACTTGTATCAAGTGCCTTTTAAAAGTCTTTCCTGTAGACTGTCCCTGATGGACAGCCACTTACACATGATGTGTAGTGAGAAATGAAACCCCCTTGACCAACTCTGCCATTAGGCTTGACCTTGTCTCACTGGGACCCAGCTCCATTTCTTATCTGTCCACATCCTGAGCCCAAAGGCTCTGAAAAAGGGAGGTCAAGTCTGATGAAGGAATACACATGTGCCAGATCTAGAACCCTCTACCATCTTTTGGGAATAACCAGCCTAGCTCCTTCCTCCTTCCTTCCTTCCCTTAGCTAGAAAGATAATTGCAGTGGAATAAAATGAACATGAGCTTTACAATCTGGGGTAAAATGCTGCCTTCACTTTGCCTCTGGGCAAGCTTCTCTTTTCTCTCTGTGGGACTCAGTTTCTTCACCAATATAATGAGAGGGTCAGATGTCCCTTCCAGGAATGCACTGAAAATGCTGCTAAAAACGTTTCTTTCAGACTGGCCGTCCCCAAACAAGAAGCAGATTCCCAGCTTTGGGCCTGGAAACTAAGTGAGGGCCACTCCTTGATAGCAGGAATTGGCTTTGTTTATTTTCATTCCTATTTATGTCCCCAGAGCACCTGGCACATAGAAGGCACTCAATAAATGCTCCTTTGCAGCATTTTAAGGTACAACCTCATCCATGTAAGCCTTGTTCTAAGAAGAAGACCACTTCATGAGTCCAAGTTCATTAACCTGATGAAGTGATATAGACAACCCAGGAGAAGTTAAATGGATCCTTCCAAGTCATGTGGTTCCATTGCCTGTTTTTACAGATAGAGAAACTGAGACTTAAAGAAGGAAAGACAGGTAAATCCTGATCTGGGTTAAAAAAGCCACAAATTGAGATCAAATTCCAGGTTTTCAGATTCTAGGTGTGGTCGTATTCATTGCCACCCAATGAGTAGAGGCGGACTGTGAGCCTTCTCTCACAGACCAGAAACTGATTCCATTCTCAAGTTCATCACTCAGGGATCAGGGAACCTATGGATAAAGAATAAACTCAATAGTCTCTCCTTTTTGTTTTTTTAGAGGTGATGAGTCTTTCTGAATTTTACTACTTAAAAATTTGCAACAATTATCCATTATAATACTATGACATCCTAAAGCAATCGCGATGTTCATTGAGTACCTACTGTGTGCACAGTCCCGAGTGAGGCACTAACAGAGATAGAACATATCCTCTGTTCTCATGGAATTCCACTCTAGAACAGCAACGAAATACAAATACAGAAAATTAGAAAACACGGTGTTAGATATTCAACTCTTGTCCAAAGAACAAGCAATGGTTAAGACAGTTCATGAGGTTGGGATTTTTTTTTTAATCTCATACTCCCTTTCTAGAGATGACATCCATCTCAAATGTGAGTACCAGGTGAAGGTTTACATGCATGTCTTAGTTTGACTTCAGGACAAAGAACACTCTCAGAAAGCCAGGAAGCCCATGGCTTGATTCAAATTAGCATTGGATTAGGGTCATGAGACATCAGCAACTCCTTCATTTAATACCCTCAGAAAGTGTCATGTGGCTAATCAGTGCTAGAGGAAGGATTGGAACCTGGGTCTAAACTCATTCTCAGAAAAGCCCTTAATGACAAAAACCAACCTTCAAGTCTCAGAAATAGTGGCTTAATTTTGTATTAAACATGGGGAATACTAACCCCACTTTGGAGTCAAGCAAAGTCTCTCTCTGGCCAGGAGAATCCATTGAGGATGGCATGGAAGCTGGAGAACCGCTTTCAGCCAACGCCAGGCTGCCCACGAGCCTGGGCTGCGATTGGAGATTCAGAAGAAGAAGCTCAGCTAGTCTCTGGCCCCTGCCATCAGGGCTGCCTCGTAACTGCAATGGCAAGGCAGTTGTACTCCCCACCCAGGGTGGTTGGCGACAGGCAGCTTTTCACTCCCATGTGGGCAGTCTCTCTGTGGCCCTCCACTGGAGGATGTAACTACAGTAATATATGGATGTTTTCTTATATGAACTGGATGATCTGAGCATCCCACCTGCCTGTAAAGCAGTCGGAGAGGAGGCAGTGTCCATCCTGGCAATAGAGATCTATCAAAATAAGGTGAGAGGAGAGGAGGATTTATGTTGTTGTGCTTTTAGAGGCTCATACATTATACAGTCAGTTTCATCAAAGGGCAGCCAGAAAGCAGTTCACACACAAAATAGCAACAGGAGAGCTAAAGCTGACAGCCTCTTCTTCTCTCACCGGGCTCAGGCGACCCTGCACAGGACTGTCCTTTGGCTATAAATTATGGGGCCAACTGTCTACTCATTTCCATCACTGCTAAGTAATTACCTAGCTCCTTTCTACGAGGGAAGGGGCATCTCCCAAGCAGAGCCCATCTATACCGGTGGCTGTGTGGGGGAACAAAACTATACTCTTTATGTTTTGCTCATGTAATTCCGGGCTGCAGGGAATCTGATGCTTTCAATTTAATAAGCACCTACTGTGTGCCAAGAAAAAGAAAGGAAGGAAGGATTGAAAGAATAAAAGGGAAAGAAGGGGGAAAGAGGGGAGGAAAAGGGAGGGAAAGAAAAGGAGAAAGAAGGAAAAAGAGGGAAGTTTGGAGGGAGAGAAGAAGGGAGAAAAGGAAAGAAGGAGAGAAAAGGAAAGAAGAAAAGAAAAAGAAGGAAAACAAGCAATTATTAAGCTCCTACTAGGCACCAGATATTGTGCTAAGCACTTTACAAATATTATCTGATTGGAGCCTTACAACAACATTGGAAGGCAGGAACTATTATTATCCCCATTTTACAGATGAGGAAACTGAAGCAGTCAGAAGTGAAATGACATGTGCAGCATAAACATATATTTCTTTCCCTGCCCTCCCATGAATGTCCATTAAAACATCTGCCTAAACCATCACGTGCCCTGTTATACCCAGGGGCCCTTGCCCACATTTTGAGTACCCATGGAGCACAGAGGTTATTAGGGTCCCATGTCCTTCTTTGTCATGTTCTCACCACAAGACCATCATAGCTTTTAGTTGTACATCTCCCTGATAACATTTTTTTATGTTGCTTCTTTTGCACAGTTCTTCAGGGGTGATATGTTATAATCTTCCAATACCCACCATGCTTCTCTCCATTACCTTTAGATTAAGCCACAACTTTCGTCCTGCAGAGACAGTGCTATTCCATAAAATGATGACATATAGAATCACTAAATCATCAGGAAAACATAAGAGAGATTTCCTGTGAAGAGTGAAGTCCTCCAGATGTTTCTATTTGTGGAAAACATTATTCTGATTGCCCTAAGCCTTTGGACAGAGCAAGAATGCCCAATTCCACATCACAGAGGAAACTGTTAAGTGAATATGAGCAGCAGGACACAGGGCAGGTCCCCTTCTGATGGCGTGACCACCATTCCTTATAATCTGGACATTTTGATTCGGCCATATGATATGACACATTGGGGAAATGAAACAGTTCTTTGGGCATAGCTTACTCCTCAACTGCCAAAGCAGAGCAAGGATGGATCTTTGAGAGAGCTCCTTGTTTACTCCAGCATAGAAGGGCAGTGAGGTTGACAAACAGAAGTGCTCTGACGGCTATTTGTACAGATTAAATTTTAGAGAATCACAAAATTATAGAATATACGAGTTGGAAGAGCCCTCAGAGACCATCTATTTCAGGTCCTACCTGAACAAGTGTCCCAGTTACAAGGCATCTGGCAAATGCCATCTGGCCTCTGCTTGAAAATTTCCAGGGAGGAAAAGTCTCCCTCCTCCCCCTCCCCATCCAGACCGGCCCTTTGCTTTTGAACACCGTTCATTGTTGCGATTTTCTTTGCCCTGACATCAACCAGTCTGCCTCTTTGTACCGTCTACTCGATATTCCTAATTCTGCTCTCTGGATCCAGGTGAACAAATCTAACCCCCCTCCCATATTACACCTCTCACATACTTGAAGACAGCCTGTAGCTTCCTTTCCAAGTCTTCTTTTCTCCAGGTTAAAACTCTTCAATTCCTTCAGATGGTTTTCATATGGTACGCTTATAAGCCCCTTCATCACCCTGCAACAGAACAAGGTTGTGATGCCCTTGGATGGATTCTTTTCCTGTGTGGAGACTGCGCTAAGACTCCATTACCCAATCCCCATGAATATTAGCTGCTACACAGAAATACGTTTTACACCAAAATGTCGGTCTAATCCTAATTCCAAGGTGATTACTTTTTTAATCAACCCTGTGCTTCCTAAATCATAATTCACTTAAGGTTCAACCAACACCTAATAATCATAAGCTCAGGGACATATCTCCACTCACACATACTTAGCCACAACCCCAATGATCAGACACATCAGGGCTCACTAATCATTCACTTCGATTTCCCACACTCTCTATCATTTTTTTCTCACACTCAAACCCTGTTCCTGATGCTTTTCATAATAAATTTCCTAGAGGCTGGTTTTCAGCAGTATCTTTCCTATCAAGTACCAACAACAGGAAAATGTCCCATTTTTCTCTTATGGTTGGTATAACAGGAGTGGAGACAAAAGAGAAGTCGAATTAATCCACTCCTCCAGGGAGAAATGAGCCCTCTCCAGTGCCCAGCTGCCAGCTACTCAATCAGGCATCCTCAGAGCTTCACACTTAGGTTCCACAAACCCAAATTTCCTTTCCAGGATAAATCTACTTAGAAAAAAATATTGCAAATCACTCCAGTCCAGTGCTTGTGTTACTCTGACAAAATCAAACCAAGCTGGAAGACATGGGGGACAGATGGCAAGAAACAATCGATCCTGACACACGGGCTGTAAGCCCTTGTAGAAACTTAAGTGTTCACAACTTCTCTATGCAAATTGGCTGTCAGAACACAACACAGGGAGCCCTGCCATTGTTTGCCTGGTACTTCCACTAGAAATAATGCAAGGAGGAATGGCCAGAGTATATTTCTAATCATTAGAAGAGAAGCATTTATTTTCTTTCTAAGCATTTTATGTAAATTCATACCAGCAGGTCATTTAGTTCTACCATATCATCACCTATGCTCTAAATGCAATGTAAGGAAGAACAAAGAAGACTTTTGGAAAGGAAATTAGGACAATGCCTCATTAGAAGTCCAAGCAATAGCTTCTTCTTTTTTTATTAAAGCTTTTTATTGTCAAAACATATGCATGAGGATGAATACAGAGAGGCTCAGAGACTGATGAACTGATGCTAAGTGAAATGAGCAGAACCAGGAGATCATTATACACTTCTTCAACAATATTATATGAAGATCGATTCTGATGGAAATGGCTCTCTTCAACAATGAGATGAACCAAATCAGTTCCAATAGAGCAGTGATGAACAGAACCAGCTACACCCAGAGAAAGAACACTGGGAAATGAGTGTGGACCACAACAAAGCATTTACATTCTTTCTATTGTTTGCTTCCATTTTTGTTTTTCATCCCAAGTTATTTTTACCTTTTTTCTAAATCGGATTTTTCTTGTGCAGCAAGATAACTGTATAAATATGTATACATATATTGTATTTAACATATACTTTAACATATTTAACATGTATGGGACTACCTACCATCTAAGGGAGGGGATGGGGGAAAGGAGGAGAAAAGTTGGAGCAGAAGTTTTTGCAAGGGTTAATGTTGAAAAATTACCCATGCATATGTTTTGTCAATAAAAAGCTATAATAATAAAAAAAAACATATGCATGGACAATTTTTCAACACTGACCCTTGTAAAACCTTGTGTTCTAAATTTCCCCTCTCCCACCCCACCTCTAGATAGTAAGCAATCCAATATATATTGAACATGCACAATTCTTCTATACATATTTCCAAAATTGTCATGGTGCACAAGAAAAATCAAATCAAAAAAGGGGAAAATGAGAAAGATAACAAAACACAAGCAGACAACAACAAAAAGAGTGAAAATGATATATTGTGGTCCATACAGTCCTCTTTCTGGGTGCAGATGGCTCTGTTCATCACAAAATTATCATCTCATTGTTGAAAAGAGCCACATCCATCAGAATTGATCATCATATAGTCTTCTTCTTGCCATGTACAATGATCTCCTGCTTCTATTCACTTCCTTCAACATCAGTTCATGTAAGTTTCTCCATTCCTCTCTGAAATCATTCTGCTGATTATTTTTCTTATAGAACAATAATATTTCATAACATTCATATACCATGACTTATTCAGCCATTCTCCAACTGATAGGTGGAATCCACTCAGTTTCCAGTTTCTGGCTACTACAAAAAGGACTGCCACAAACATTTTTGCATATGTGGGCCTCTTTCCCTCCTTTATGATCTCTTTGGGATATAAGCCCAGTAGTGAGACTGCTGGATCAAAGGAGATGCACAGTTTGATAGCCCCTTGGCTATAGTTCCAAATTGCTCTCCAGAATGGTTGAATCAAATCACAATTCCACCAACAATGTATTAGCATCTCAGTTTTTCCACATCCCCTCCAACATTAATCATCTTTTCCTGTCATCTTAGTCAATCTGAGAGGTGTGTAATAGTATATCAGAATTGTCTTAATGTGCATTTCTCTGATGAATAGTGATTGAGAGCCCCTTTTCATATAACTAGAAATGGTTTCAATTTCTTCATCTGAAAATTATTTATATCCTTTGACCATTTATCAATTGCAGAATGGTCAAGGAGTAACTTCTGAGAGAAATGTATTCCAGTTCCTGGCTGACTCCCAGAGCTTTTTCCCAGTATAAGAATGATTATTTTTAGACAAAAGGAAATCCAGATATCATGAAAGTCATTAAAAAGGCTTAGGAATTCAAGTCATGAGATTTGGGGATGTGGATGGAGCTTTTTTTCCCAGCCTACTATTCTGAGGGGGATGGGGATCTCTTTGGTGCTATTTGCTTACCTTTAGGAGGTAACACTACCAATGATGCCTTGGCACAATGAAATGGTTTCATACCTCTGACTCTCCTTTAATTCCCCCTTTGGTTTAATGCTACAGAATTGTGTGAAAGGTAAAGGTAGATTACAACGAGTTCCTCAGCCCCTAAAATAGGCTTTGTTTGGTTCTAACTGACCTCAGAGTCATTCCGGTGAGATCTCATTGCACCATGTGTGGCTGGGTATGTAGGTTTGCAAATGTTAATAATTTGGTGGCCAAGATTTTCCTGGTTTGATGCAGATTAATTCTTCATGCATTTGGACAATGCATATAGAGTGTCAGGCACTGGGGACCCAAAAATAAAACTGAAACTGCCTCTGATCTCTTGTCTTTTGTATAACTTGGAAGAAGAGTTATGACTTACAAACAACTTTTGGCTCTTCTATTTTCTAGCTGTGTAGCTCTACTTGTGACCTTAGACAAGTCACAGCCACATTGTGTCTCCATTTGCTCATCTACAAAGTGAGGAGATTGCACTAGATTACACAACAATTCTTTCTAGCTCAAAATGTATTGCCATAATCTGTGAACTATGATCTATGAACTTTCTATTCTTATGGGCCTACTGGTACATTAATTCATTCCCAGAGTCAGCCCAAGTAAATCAAACAAAGATAGATCATACATTTACACTGTCTTAAATGTTTCTCTGGATCTCAGCACCCAATTCATCAGCAGCACCTCAGCTGATGAATAGGTCTTAGAAAGAAACACTGACTAAGGTTCTGTTGGGGGAGGTGGAAGAAATTAACATCTCCTGTTTTCTCTCAATATACATGCCGAGCCAATACTAGAATGGGGTAGAGATGAGGAATCGCTGTCCATGGTTCCTTTTTTCTAAACTCTCCCCTCCCTACTATCTGCTCCTAAGTAAACTAAGCCGTGGAAATAGATTCTTACTTTCCCATAACCTGCTCAGACAAAAGCTGAGGGAAAAATAGAAAGGTGAGTGAAAACAATGAGGTAAAATAGGAGGAAGATACAGTTCCTGTTTTTCTGTTTTCTAGACTGATGATGATAAAGGTGATGATAAATAACAATGTCTGACATCTTCATAGAGCAATAAGGTTAATAACGTCTAAGCTAAGTGCGACGAGACATTTGTGAGCCTTTCATAGATTAGAGTAGGGGTAGGGAACTTTTCTTCTGCCAGGGGCCGTTTGGATATTCATAACATCATCCTTGGGCCTTGAAAAATTATCAATTTATAAAACTCAAGCAGTGGGACGTTGTTGTACTTAGCTTTTAACTCATCATCACCTGTTATGGCCTCAGCAAATGATTTCTCGGGCTTTATATGGCCCTCAGGCTGGACATCCCCCATCCCTGGATTAGAGAATTAATCAGTAAATAGCTTCTTACATACCCAATGCCCTTTTATAAATGGACTTCCCAAAGAACCACCTCATCCTTGGAGACAGATTAAAGTCATATCAGTGGGGAAAAAGTCAGAAGGGGACACAGAAAATAGGGTGATTTTAGAATTAGCATGTGTTATTTGAAATGCACACACTGAAAACAACAAAAACAACCAAGCTATACACAGCAGTAATTTACTGCTTCATCTGTCTTCTTCTTTTCCTGCCCTTTCTTTACAGAAATATTCATGTTTGATGCTTCATACTTGTCAAGTTCTTGACAGGAAGGAGGATTTAAAAAAAAACACACAATCATACTATTTACTCTTTCTGTGACATCACCTTCAGCATGAAGCTCACAGGGAAATTTTGGAAAGGGCATTTTCAGAAGTCCTGGACAACTTTAAGGGACCTCTTTTCCCATCCCAGAAATAGCAGAATAGCTTAATCTTAGAATTTGTAGTATCACTAAACTGGAGGGGGCGTTGGAAGCCAATAATGCAATTGAGTCTTTTTAAAATTGGAAAAGTGAGGTCCATGGAAAGCCAAGTGGTTTGCCCAAGGTCACAAAGGCAGGATTCAATTCAAGATTCAAGTTGTACCTAAATAAGAATCTCACACTTCTACCCACTAACAAAAAGCGGTCATCCAAACTTAGTTCAAAAACTTCTAGTGTACTGGGTCTGAGTCCCAAAGAGATCATAAAAGAGGGAAAAGAGTCAGATGTGCAAAAATGTTTGAAGCAGGCCTTTTTTTGCAGTGGCAAGGAACTGGAAATGTTCATCAGTTGGAGAATGTCTGAATAAGTTATGATATACGAATATAATGGAATATTGTTCTATATGAAATGATCAGCAGACTGATTTTAGAAAATCCTGGAATACCTAAATGACCTGATGCTGAGTGAAGTGAGCACAATCAAAAAAACTTTGTATACAGTAACAGCAAGATTACATGGTGATCAAATGTAATTAACTTGGCTCTTTTCAGCAACACAGTTATCCAAGACAATTCCAATAGACTTCAGATGGAAAATGCCATCTACATTCTATGGAGACTGAAGGCAGATTGAAGCATATTATTTTCACTTCTTTATTTGTTTGCTTTTTCTTTCCCATGGTTTTCCCCTTTTGTTCTGATGTTTCTATCACCACATGCCTAATATGGAAACATATTTAAAATAACTTAATATGTATAAACTATATGAGATTGCTTGTTGTCTTGAGGAGGAGAGAAATAAGGGAGGAAAGGGGTAAAAGAAAAATTGGAACTCAAAACTTCATAAAATGAATGTTGAAAACCATTATTACATGTAACTGGAAGAACAAAATATTATTAAATTAAAAAAAAAAACTTTTAGTGAGAAGAAGCTCATTCCTGAAAATTTTAAGGGGATGAACAGTGAGATTTTTACTAAATTGCTTTATTATTTATATAAATAATCCTATAGTTTAAATTAATTTGGAGTTAGATAATGGGAACCATATCCCTAAGGCTTTGTTTAAAAGCTAAGATAATATCTCTTTACAACAGTCTCTAGCTTCCCCTTTCCCTAACCTAAAGACTGACAATTGATCATTAATCTATGCTAAAGAGGACACATAGAGATGAATGTGGAGTTGGCAAAACTGGATTGCAATCTCATCACAAATGCCTAATAGCTGTGTCGACTTGGACAAGTCATTTAACTACTCTGTGTTCCCGTTTCCTATCTGTAAAATGATGGACAGCTCATAGCCCTTTGGCTCAGTCTTCTCTGAGCTCATTCAGTGTTGACTCACTCTAAACCACGCATCTAAATTTTTGACTTCCTATTACTTAGATTACAGAAACACTGGGATTAATTCAGAAGACTTGGGTTGAGATGCTGCCCCTGAAGCTTAATGAGCATCTCACTATGAGTAATTTACTGAATCACTCTAAGGTACAGTTTTCTCTTTTGTGAAAGGGGCCAATAATATTGTATCTGGAAATTGCACTTTTGTGATGATGATGATGGACTTAAAAAAATCCATCACAGCAGCATTCCTAGAGGCAAAGAATGGGAAGAGAAGGAGGAAGTGCACTGGAAATCAAGATGCCTCGGTTCAATCTCATCTCAGACACCCAGATTTCCATGTGGTCTTCCTTAGTGGGCAATTCCTGTCTCCTCAGCTTTCTCCTTTATGACTTGAAGGAATTAAACTAAACTGTGCTGAAGTCTCTTTCTTGAAAGTCTCACAGGCTCTGATTCTAATTGTTTCCTCTTGCAGGCCAGACCTTCTTTGATGCACCTGCTAACACTTGTGCTTGGCCAAACAGACATAACCCTTATAGGAAATACTCTTCCTTCCATCATGTACTTTGCTCTCCTTTTAAAATCCCTCAAGTACTCCCAAGCTTCTGCTCAGGGACCCATCTTTGGCTAATCCATTTTCCTTTTCATTTACTCCCTTCAAATACCAGAGGGACCATTAGGTTGAACCTGCAGCCATTTGGCTGCCTTACACCTGCCATCCCTCACCCCGTCTGCTTTCTCCTGTCCAGCCACTCACCACATTTGGATTGGCTCAATGGAGATGTCATTGACATGAAATGTTCTTTCAGGTTGCACAGTGGAAGGGAGGATGTGCCAATGAAATGCATTTCCTTGTGTTTGCTTCTCTCTTCTGCTTTTAACCTGTTTCATTCCAGCTTTATGAGATCAGAACGTTTGATGCTATGCTCTTATTGCAATGTTAAATAAAGATCACTTGATTTCATAAAGTGGACAGGTACCTCAGATGCTATGTGCAAGTCAACAAAGGGAAGTTAAATGCATCTTAAAAATAAGGAAAATATTGCCAAATGCCCATGGGAAAATATACATATGTATACACACATATGTATGTATATGCATATGTATACATATGTATATATGTAAATACATAGAATATATTTTACACACACACATACACACATGCATATGAAATACACTGACTAGAATAACAAAACTGGAGTTTGATCATAGGTCTGCTGCTTATTTTCTTTGTCAACTTGGGCGACTCATCCCCCCCTCCATTCTGGGCTTTCGTTTTGTTTGTTTTTATTTTGTCCTGTGTAAAAATGAGGGATTTGGGCTAAATGATCCTGAAGGTTCCTCTAGTAACAAATTCGACAAGCTTTTTTTTTCTTTGAGTGAAGGCGCCTGGGTAATGAACAAACATCCTCTAATTTATTTGCGTTGTCAAATCCAGTTTATTCACAGTGGTCAGGGAACAGGGCCATTAGCTGACTGTGTGGGCAACCGAAAGGCACTAACTACCATCTACACGTAAGCAAGCTCTAAAGATGGATAATTTAGTAAGGTACAGCTAACAAAAATTATACTGATTCCAATTCAAGTCAATTCAATTAAGCTTTCTGAAGCACCTCTCGGGTGTCTCCAGCACTGTACCAGTCACTGGAGATAGAAAAACCAAGAGACAAAAAAAAAATCTTTTCTTCGAAAACATTATACAGAACTTAGGGTAGAAGCGGAGAAATAAATGTTCACACATAAATAAAGGTCAAATGTAAATAAAATACATGTCAAGTCATCTTAGGGATGCACCATCACCTGGAAGAACCAGGAAAAGCCTCTTACAGGAGGTGATACTTGAGCAGAGCCTTGATAGCTTTAAGTATTCTAAGAAGCAGACTTAAGGAGGGAGAGCCTTCTAGGCATAGACAAAAGCCTCTATAAAACCATTGTGGTGGGTGAATTTGGGGGACGGGGAACAGGAAGAAGGCCATGACAATCTGGGAAGATAAAGGAAATCATGTTGTGAGGACTCATAAGTTCTAAACAAAAGAATATGTCCATTATACTAGAGACAACCTCTGAAACTCCTCGAGGATGGAGTGACATGGACAGACATCTTTTTGGAACATGCATTTGGCAGGAATGCGAAGGGTTGATTGGAAAGGGAAAACCTTGAAACAGAGGGACCAATTAAGGAAGCCATTCCATAGGACCATGGGAGAGCTGAGGAGGTCCTCTTATGAACGAAAAGAAAAATCATGGTCAGAGACAAACTTAATCAAATTTGAGAACTGAATCAATTGTGGAAGAAGGAAAATGAATCATAAAGAATTTCAAGTTGTGGTTACCACTGAAATATCCTGGACATGATAACTACGTAGTAGAAGCAGCAGAACCTATTTGTGTGACCTTGGAAGATATCCAGAAGTGATTTTAGAAATACATCTCTATAATCAGCTCCTTTACTTATCAAGTATCTTTTTCCCTTAATACCGAGCACAGAATATGGAGAGGAGGGAAAAAAATCAGTTTTTTTCTAGAGCCTAGATAATTGAGAGTTTATTTTTTATCAGTTCAAAAAATACAATCTTTGCTCACCTGCACAGTCAAATTAAGGCTGGAGAGTGGGGGGTAAGGATGGTGAGAGGAGGAAGAAAAGCTTAGTTGCTATTCTCTGTTTGAAATCTAATGAAGCATGGGAGAGGAACTCAAACCCAATCTGAGCATTTCTGAAATATGCTCTGCTTACAAACAGCACTTCTGAGAGGGAAGCTTGGTGATCTTGATTTCACATAATGAGGAAGTAAATGATTCGTTTCCAAGCCAAAGCGTGGAGTGTGCATCTCCCATCCCTTCTGGAACCCAAAGCCCATCCCTTTGGCATCGTTTGGAGTCTTTGCCCTTCACTCCGGGGGCTCCAAGTCCTTCAGCAGTCAGAACCCAAAGTTCTCTTTGGCTCTCAAAACTGTGCTTTCCCCTTCGATTTGGTAGAACTCTTTTCTGAACATTCCGGCTACGATATATTCCTATTTAAACAAATAAGGTTAGTTTCCTTTTTGCCATTCACAATTCAAACATGCCTCCTAAATTAATTTCTCCAAAAGTAATTCAAATAAAAGCTTTGTTGCTGTGACTCTTTCCTGAGCCCCCAGATTGAATCAGGCATCTGAATAAAAATGTGCATTACCGCCTTCTTTAATATTTAAGCACGACATCCATTGATTTGTTCCTTGTTTTCTGCAAACCTTGACAACATGATAAAATAAATCATAAGAAGAAAATATAGTGGTAACATCTTTTATGGACTTCACATAGTCATCAATCTCCAGCTGTGAGTGAATTATCAGTACAGCAAAAAGATCTATGCTTTCCGGGCTCCAGTCGCACACTGGCTGGAGGTTTTTCACAAGCAAACTCAAGGCGAGTGAGTGATAAGCATCATTATTGTTTTCTGAGAGTCTAGTTTATAGTGTGTGGGGAAGGTGTTGGCATATATGTTTCAGAAGGAAAGGTTTGATCAATTCTAAGTAGACATCTACTAACATATAAAAAATATAACAAGGTTTCCTGCTGAGCGGTATTAAAGTACCCGTCACACCAGAGCTGCGTGGCAGGCCCCATGGTGGGTTTCTGATGGTATTTAATATAGAATTAACCTTTCTTAATGTAACAGATTGGGAACAAAATGTGGATCAAACTCTACTGCTATTAGGACCCAACCCCCTTTATTTGTATTTAGTTTTAAGCAACAGTGACCAGAGATACCCAAAGCCCTAGAGTTGCCATAAATCTTTTAACTAGTTCCAAGAGCACTTGGAAAATGTGCTGCCAGGAAGGCTGTGATCAAGATGAGAATATTGAAGAATACAGAGAAGGGGAATGGCAGAAATGACAAGAAAAAAAGAAACATCTTGGCAACGATTAGCACCGGGAGAAAAACTCGCCATCTTGAAAAACGAGAGTAAATCCTGTGATTGTCTTTTTTTAAACTGGCCCTCTCAGACAAAAAAAAATGCAATCATCTGGATGACTCCAGAAGGACTCCAGCCAACAGATATTTTCTCTCTGTATTACTTAACACTTAGATATTTGAAAACAAGTGAATAATTGCTGAGATTAAAAAAAAATTGGGGGTATCCTTTTTATTTTCAGAAATGACAGCAATATTTATATATATTATTTTAAGAATACTTCAATTAAGAAAACATAGGAGTCCTTCTGTGTTTATGTTGATTCTACAAGCAGCATTTGGGATTAGAAGAAAAACTCTTAGAAAATCACATGCCAGTATTCAAGCTCTGACAATCAAGAGGAAGAAGGCAATATTGTCATGATCCTGGTCCCTAGATTCTTCAGCACTGGCACTAAGGACAGCTCACCCCTAGACTGGGCAAGAAATATCAAAAAGTATAATTCCTTAAGCACACAGGCAAATACCCTCTATCTGGAAAATGGGCTCATAAAAGCTTTAGGATGTGAAAGTCATAGCCCAGGGCCAGCAAGAGTAAATATTAAGATGTTTCTTGACAAGCTGAATAGATGTGGTTTCCCACAAAATCCCACACTGCTTTGCACTCCATAAATATCCTTCCTCTTCCCTCACAACTTTAACTCTATGAAATATGATTCTGGACTCGGGCATTCCGATGCAGCTGAGCTTTCCTTGGTCCTGAATCTCAGTCACATTTATTTACACAGGGTGAGCTCTATTCATCACCTTCATAATTATTTCACGTCAATTACAATATCCTAAAATATTTGTTTTTCAGAGCCGGGTTGCATCGTTACATTCTACTTTTAGAGAAAATTATACTCATTCCCCCTCCAGTTACATCCTTGCAACTCGTAATCTTTTGTCTCTCTGTTGTTGTCACCAATTAAAGTCACTCTGCTTTTCTTTACTCAGCCTAAGAGAAACATCCCCGGGGTTATTGCTTGTTTGACATTTTGGTTTTCCATTTGTTAAATTTTATTAGCAATATTTGAATTGTGAATTAATACAACTTCAGAGCCACAATGCTATTTCACTGAGCACATATGAGGCCCATTGTTCTGCATCTCTGTGCATTGTAAACTTTTCAATGTCTGGATTTCAACAATGGTTGTTCTAATCAAGTCTCCTAAGAAGATCTTTGGTGAACAAGATCCAAGGTGACTAAGAAAATTCCACTGGTACCTACAGATGGGGATTCTTATTTCCCATATATTTTATATAGAGGGAAGAATTTCTTAGGAGATTCATAGCATTTTTTAAAAAATAAAAGAGAAGATGAAACATCTTACCCACTTGGTCCTCAAAGCTTTCGCATCTACATCCTCTAAGGGCAATGAAACAATTTAGGTATCTCCTGCCTACTGAATTAAATTTCTTTTCAGGTTTTGTTTCTTATT
This sequence comes from Sarcophilus harrisii, assembly GCF_902635505.1. NCBI lineage: Eukaryota > Metazoa > Chordata > Mammalia > Dasyuromorphia > Dasyuridae > Sarcophilus > Sarcophilus harrisii. Next base: position 656,748,546 of record NC_045427.1, read on the forward strand.
TTTTCTTTCTTTTTCTTCCTTCCACCATTTCCCAACGTGACATATTATGAAATATTTGAAACAATGTGTTCAGGAGTATGCTAGAGTTGCCTTTTCATTAAATTGGTCACTTTGACTTATTTTCAGAACAATGGGTGGCCAGGCAAGGGGAAAACTAAGCTAACACTGAATGCAATCTGGAACTAACCAAGAATCCTTTCTATACAATCCCACATGACTTTTGCTTGAAATTTCCTAGTGAAGGGGTACCATTACCTCCCAAGAAGTCCAACTCACTTTGGGACAGTTCTAATTGTTAGGAAATTGATCCTTACATGCAGCAGAATTCTTCCCCTACATTCATTTTTTTCTAATTCTTCTCTCTGGAGCCCAAGAATAGGACCAAATCCTCTTTGAAACGATAGTCCTTCCATTTACCTAAAAAAGATTTTTATTTCTTGTTTTCTTCTTTTGGTCACATGTCCTTAGTTCTTCTAATTCACTATTTTTTGGACCAGTTTCAAGTGCCATAATCAGGATTATGGTATTTAGAAAGGGCATTGATAGGCTACCACATAGCTAGAAAAAGACAATAAGGAGGGTATTTTCATCCCCTTTATTTTTATAGCCAACTTAGGTCAACCATTCACCAGTTCAAACTAATGTATGACGCATCATATGCCGTCAACCCAAAATGACATGAATGTCAATAGAGAGTCAAGGAATCTCTTTGATATCTTTGAAGGATCTTATTTCCCAGCATCCAATGTAAAACGTTAATAATATTGCTTTGCTTTTGTGATTAGCTAAGTGTACTTATCCTCACTGATAATAATACTAATAAAAATGCTAAAAATAACAAAGTTTATATAGTGTTTACTATATGCCAGATACTCTGCTAAGTGTTTTACAATTATTAGTTCCTTTGAGCCTCACAACAACTCTGGAATGTAGATGCTATTATCATCCCCATTTTATGGATGAGGAAACTGAGACAAACAGATCAAATGAGTTGCCCAGAGTCACACAACTATTAAATGTCTGAGATCACATTTGAACTCAGGTCTTTTTGATTTAAGGTCTGTGGTTCCTTCCACTGTGCTGATTTAACTGTCCCTAATTATAACAACACTTTATATACTATCAAATAAATTCAATCTATAATGAGTTAAACATGAACAGAATAGTAGCAGTGAAAAATAATTCTTTTGTGGGGAGATATATCTGAATTCCAAAATGTTGCATGATTTTAAAAAATCCTTTGTGGGAATGATATATAAGGAGATTTTGTTTTTGTTATTCTTTCTGAATGCTAATATTTAATTCTTGGTTGGGTGGGGGGAGGGAAAGTAGCCCTTTCTATTCAGTCTCATGTAAAGCAATCTCTAATACTGCATCAATATTCCCTTAATAAAGAGACAAGTTTGCATCACATTTTCATACCACATCTATTTGGTTTCCCCCATTTTTTCGATATTCTAGAGGAGTTGTCACAGACCCATCTGTGACTGTCAGTCATTCAATTAACCAAAGAAAGCTTGCAATTCATTTTATTTCTGTATATGTTAATGTTAAAAACTAATAGAAAACAGCTAGTAAATTGTCCCCTGCATATATTGGACACAGCAACAATTACTCTGGCAGAGAAGATATAATAAAAGAGGAAATTTTAATAGTATCCTTATTCCATTTATTCTCTTGGGTTTCAGTTTCAAGGTACTGTAGAAATTAACAATTATTTCTTCTCATTGTTTTTGATGATCTTTTTCTATTATAGTCCTGCCTGACTTAAAATAAAAAAATAATTTGAAGTTACATTTTTTTATTCAATTTTATGGTGCCTTGAGATTTCTATCCCAGTCATAAGGAAGTCCAGAAAAAGCTGCAGAAAATTATCTGGGGTCTGTTCTCCTTTCTCCTCAAGCAGCTAGTTAAGGCCATGTCAGCCATGAGCACAACTGAGATTCTCTTGATTTAAACTCAGAACTTCCCATAATAAAATAATTATTTTATCCATCACCGTATTGACAAACATGTCTATTTGGCACTTTGCAAATGTCTGTCAGACTGAACATCTAAATAGTGGATGGAGCTTGCCTATATAAAGCAATTAACTGGGTTTATGGGGCAAATTGTCCAAGGACTTCCCCAGAATGCTTGGGGAAATCTAACAAATTCAACTATTCTCCGATTTATTGACATGCTTCTATGTGGAGGAGGGGTTTGTGAGGGGTGGGGGGAGCTGGGCATCAACAAACAGCTCGAGTTTGAGTTTGGAATCTTACTGTAAGCTAATAGGAGAATGAGACCTGAAGCTTATTTAAGGAACAGGACCCTGATCTTACCTTGAAGAAAGGCTTGCCTTGCTTTCATGGAAGAAAATAAACTTCCTTGATAGCTAATGAATGAAAAGGAGGATTTTATCCGGAGAGAGGTTCCTACCTTATATATGAACACAGTGATATTTAGATGAATAAGGACATAGAGTCCATCAGAATCCAAAGAGATCTCACAAAGCAAGAACTTTGGACTGAATCCTGTGAGATGATTTTTTTTTTTTTTTTGCTAAGGCAATTGGGGTTAAGTGACTTGCCCAAGGCCACACAGCTAGGAAGCATTAAGTGTCTGAGGCCAGATTTAAATTCAGGTCCACCTAACTTCAGGGCCAGCACTCTATTCACTGCCACCCCTGTGAGATGAAATTTCTGAGGGATACAGTACCAATAGCCTTGATGAGGTCCTGAATAACTAGGTGTGGTTGACAGAGAAAGACTGAAGTCTTGATGAAATTACTCTCTCTGGCAACCAGGGAAGGGCAGTGGTGAGGATAAGTTTAACCTCATAGTTCCACTCTCTGTGGAGGTCACTTTTTGCTATGTCCAATCAGAAATCTGAATTATGTCAAACCCCCGAAGTTAGATTTTCCCTATAAATCTGCCCATGGCTCAAGCCATCTTTGTTAAACTCCTTTGGATTATGCCAACAAGTTCCCTCTGCCGACCATTCCCCTCTGCCTTATGGTATATTTCCCCTTGCCCCCTCCATGCCACATGGGGTCTCACCTCTGATCCTCCACCATGCTTCTATTCTTTTCTTCTTCTTGTAGCTAACTAACTCATTTAGACTGTTAAATCCCTTTTAGGACTTAGTCTGCTAGTTAAGGACATACTTCAGCCTCATGGGCTATTCCCTTTCTCATAGTTAATTGTGAATTCTACTAGGAAACTTGTCTTTTCCATTATTAATTGTTAAGAGCCTTTCCTTGATAACTACATGCTCTCCCAACTCTATTTCATATTTCCCATTCCTGGTGGCTTTTCCTTTTGTCTGGAAGAGAACGGCCATTGTGGAATTCTTCCCATGACCAAACCCCGATAATTGGGGCCTCCAACAATCTCATCATTTGGTGCAAAACCTCAAACACCTGCTTTGGATCTAGAAATCGCTCTCCTAAATCATGTCAGCATCACCATGAATATGGGAGGAGCCACTGGCATGATCAGTTTGAGGAGCTCTCTCTGTTTGGGGGCTCTCTCGGCTGAAAAGGATCCCAGTCTGCTTCCACTTTTAGTAGACAAGTTCTAAGGAATGACATGGGGCCCAAAGAGGTTTGATACCTAAGTGGTAGAGATGAAATTCAAATCTGGCTTCTTACAGACTCAAAGTTTAACAAATCAAATGAGATATTATTTGTAAAGTGTCAAAAACAGCACCTGGTGTCCCAGATAAAAATAAAATGTGTCCATCTTTATTTCCTTTTTTTCCCAACAAACATTTGCTAAATTGAGTGCTATCAATAGCTAATGGAAAAAATTATATTATGTATAATAAATATATTAAGCAAACATATATTAGATATAGATTTACAAATATGTCAAATATATTAAATCAATAGGCATAATAAGTACTCATGTATAATATACATTTATAATGTCTGTGTATATACATCTATTTATAATTATATATATATAATATATATTACATCAAAAAAGCTAAAACATTTTTCAATTTTTCATTTTTCAATTCAATAAACATTTATTGTACCTACTTTGAACCATATAAAAGAGACAAAAGGCAGATCCTGCCCACAAGGAGCTTACAATAGACTGGGGAAGATGCAAGCAAATAAATGTATATAAAGCCAGCCACTTACTGGATCAATAGATCATTAAGAGAAGACAGCTAATGGGGTTAAGAGGTTGTAGGGAAGGTTTCTTGTAAGAGAGGAGATTTTAATTAGTACTTTCTAAGGAAGTCTAGAAGAATGGAGGAGATAGAGCATTCCTGGAGGGAAAACTGAGAGAGCCAGAGCCAGAGCCAGAGCCAGACTTGGAGGGTTTTACTCATGGAGCAGTCAGGAAGCCAGTGTCCCCAGATCAAGGGATGCATGTTAGAGATTAAGATGTAAGTAGACGGGATATGTAAGAGGGGGGAGGCTATGAGGGTCTCAATGTCAAACAGAGGTCTTTGTACTTGCTCTTAGAGACAACACAAAGGGATGAGAGTTTTTTGAGCACTGACATGCTCAGACTTGCATTTTAGGAAAATCACTGTAGTTGCTGAGTGGAGACTGAGTTGGAATGGGGAGATATTTGAGGCTGACAGACCTGCCAGCAGGCTACTGTAATGGTCCAGATGTGAGGTGATGAGTCAGAACCAAGGTGGTGAGAGTCAAAGGAGAGAAGGGAGAGGATTTGTGAATTTTTGAAAAAAGTAAAATGATCAGACTTTGGCAATAGCTTTAAGGGGAGAGGAGCTGAGAAATAGTGAGGACTCCAATATAACTCCTAGACTGTGAGCCTAAGGGACTGGGAGTGTGGTGTTACCCTCTATAGAAAAAGGAGGCAGGGTTTAGGGGGAAAGATAATGAGTTCTGTCTACTGGACATCAAGTTCAAAATGTCTGAATGAAAGGCAAAACTGCGAAAGTGGAGATCAGCAGAAAGAATGGGGCAGGAAAAGGATTTAAGAATCAATAGAATGAAAAAGGTACATAAATCCACAGGAGCAGATCAGATCTCCAAGTAAAATGCATGGAAGGAGAAGAGGATCCAGCACAGAGCCCTGAGAGCTGCACAGACCAACAGTCAGCTTCCTAGAGTTGACCTAGGGTATTGGTTCTTGAACATGTCCATGTGCCCTAGAGCAGTGGTTTTTTTAATTAAATTTTATTTTTATTATAGCTTTTTATATACAAAACATATACATGGGTAATTTTTCCACATTGATCCTTATAAACCTTCTCTTCCAACTTTTCCCCTACTTCCCCCCACCCCCTCCCCTAGATGGCAGGTAGTCCCAGCATGTTAAATATGTTAAAGTATATGTTAAATACAATATATGTGTACATATTTATACAGTTATCTTGTTGCACAGGAAAGGTCAGATTTAGAAAGATGGTAAAAGTAACCTAAGAAGAAAAAACAAAAATGCAAGCAAAAGGTAACAAAAGAGTAGAAATGCTTTGTTGTGGTCCACACTCATTTCCCAGTGTTCTTTCTTTGAGTGTAGCTAGTTCTGTTCATTACAGATCAATTGGAACTGATTTGGATCCTCTTTGTTGAAGAGAGCCACGTCCATCAGAACTGATTATCATGTAGTATTGTTGTTGAAGTGTATGATGATCTCTGGTCATGCTCATTTCACTCAGCATCAGTTCTTGTAAGTCTCTCCAAGCCTCTTTGTATTCATCCTGCTGGTCATTTCTTACAGAAAAATAATATTCCATAACATTCACATACCACAATTTATTCGGCCATTCTCCAATTAGTGGGCATCCCTAAAGCAGCGTTAATGCCCATTTGGTCTCTCAAACCTAGACCTTCTTCCAGGATGCATAGAATTAGTCACAGTTTATAAATACTTTCTAGAGGTGAGCGCTAAGGATGGGTCCTAACCCTCATGACTTTATTGGTCATCCAATAGGTTAGGAAACGGGGCAGTGTGAAAAAGCTTTTAAGGATCTATCATCAACACGTCCCCCTTTCTTTCCTTTTGCAATGGGGCATGACATGAGCCAGCCTATCCAGAGAGTGCTTCCTGAGGTGCTTTTCAAGTCCAGAATCATGATTTTTACAAAGCAAAAGGCCTAGAGAGGGATCCTAAAGCCAGACAACTGTGTTCACAGAATAATGTCTGTAATTTCTTCTATGTTTAAATTAAAGTTATCTCCAAAACAAAATTTCTTGTATAAAAGTATTTTGAAGCATCTAGGAAACACTATAGTGCATAGAGTGCCAGTGCTGGAGTCAGAAAGATTCCCTCTCCTAAGTTCAAATATGACTTGGACACTTTGCAGCTGTGTGATCCTGGGCAAGTCACTTTACCCTGTTTGCCTCAGTTTTTTCATCTGTAAAATGAGCAGGAGATATGGCAAACAGTATTCTTGCCAAGGGGGATTTGAAGGGTCAGACATACCTGAAACAACTAGACAATAATACCAATAACAGTATCACAGTATCCATTCAGGAGAAAGTTTAAAGTCTCTCTGATTTTATGTGTGAGAGAGAGACAGAGACAGAGACAAAGACAGACAAGAAGGGAGAGAGAGTCAGGGGAGGGATAAAGAGACTCATAAGAATTAAGAATCACAGAGAAATTGCTTTAGGACAAGGGATTCCACTGTCTAAATGCACCTTCCAAGTGTTAAAGATGAATGGGCTGTGTTTCTATGGGGAGATGGTTAATAAGTACAAAAATTTTGCTCCATTTTGAAAATGAGATAAGAAGACTGCCTGATTTCTGGAAAAGAAGAAGGATGTAATCTATGCCTCTGGACAGATGGACTAATTGATTGATTGATTGGCAAGAAGTGAAGTGGTCTCTATGAGCATTTACATGGAATTTTATGACTATAAATAATCATTCTAATAATATAACAGTTACCACTTATTTTCACTTTCTCTTTCCTCTTTGGTAACCTTCCCAACAGTTAATGAGGTAGAAAACAATTGAATTCAGTTTGTGTATTTGTGTGGCAATTTATGATTTTAAAATCCTTTCATATGTGTTTTCTTATTTGATCTTTATGACAACCTATGGGGTAGCTACCATTGTTTTCACCTACATCTTAAAGATGGAGAAACTGAGTTCCTGAAAGGTTAAGGGTCTTGCCTAGAGTCATACACCTTGCATATGTTTCACAGACGAACACAAATGGAAATCTTCCCAACGCCAGGTTCACCACATCATCTATCGTGGCATGTTTCTTCACATCACACAAGTGTTATTCTCATCTCCACCAAACAGCTGAAGAAAATCAAGGTTAAATACAATCATTTGTGACCAGAAATACAAAGTTAGAGAAATCACAAATGTCATCCAAAATTAAATGACTTGGATAAGGTCAAATAAAAAGTAAACATTAATTAAGGTGAAATTTGAATACAGGTCCTCTGCTTCTGAAGCCAATGGCCCTTATACTGCATCTTTTGTTCAGGGCTTTGTAGATACTAAGTAATAGCATCTTCATTTGAACACAGATCTTCTACAAGTTCACTGTTCTTTGCATTAATAATAATTGTTCTTGAAAGTTTACAAAGTGCACTGCACATGGTATTTTAGGGAAATAGATGTTATGGTCTCATTATATGTGTAAGTGGGGTACTTTGTACTGATTGCATAAAGTCCAATGGCATTGTCAACTCACTGGAAGAGAGCTCTCATAATTCAGAGGAGTTTGGCTCCTCTATACACATGGGAAAGACCAAATATATGAGTATTGCCTAGAAGTAAGATGCATCTGAATGGACAACTTAGAGAATTTTTTTGAACGAGATGTATATCTGGGATGGTCAATATACATGACCAATGAGTAAAATTGGACCCATAGGTAAAAAAGAGCTAGAGTTAGACCAGTTTGCCTTTAGGAAATTGCAAAAGGTTTTACTGAATACACGCTTCCCAAAAGACAAAGGTCTACAGCATTTTATTGGGTTGGCTATATGGCACTGAGACCTCAACACCACTATCATTACAAGGACTAAAGATGAGGGTCACTTAGAGAGCAATGAAATGACTCAGGATGGATGTGAGCAGGCTGTGACAAATACCAATGGGGAACTTCAAAGAAGATTGAAAGAAAAAAATGTCACCAAAGAAGTGCAAGACAGAGAGATGGCATGGCCACTTGGTGATGTGGTGAGAATAAAATATGAGATGGGATTGTTTAGAGGGCTAAAATTATTACAAGACTCACAGAAGGCTTCCAGCAACTTAGGTGCAGCCCTTGTGTTAGATATTTGGCAGGAAATGGGCAAGAGTTTAATAAGATGAGCAGGAAATATGGGTAGCAGTCTACTTTGTTAGCAAAAACTCCTGAATTGATGAAACCTTCAATCCATTTGAATGCTGAAAGAGTAATGAGGAACATATGAGCTTGTTCTTCCTAGAGAATTTCTGCCTGATATGAATAAAAATAAAATTAGAGGTAAGGGAACTGATATCCTTTAGAGAAATTTTGAAGGTAACAGAGTCCTGTGGTGTTTGCAACTGCATGTTGGGGTTTTATTGAAGACGTGAACCTAGAAAGGAGTCAAAAAGTACACAAATGGACACCAGTATGGCTAGCTTACTGAGTTCAACATATAAGGAGTCCTGGTTCACTCCTGAGCTGTTGAAGGGAAAAAGAAGGAATGAGAATGTTATAATAAGAGGTCCACTAAGTGGTAGACATAGCTTCTAAAGCTACCACTTCTGTCCTTGGATCATCTTTTCTGCCTCCTTCTCAGTGGCAACCTGGTCTCTGACCCTGGGTCATTGAACTCTCTTATTTGAGTGCCTGCTTGCTATTGTGAGGGTTTTGACCCTCACAGCACTATCTACTCCACTTTCTATCATTTTGTCTCAAGTAAAATCTCACCCTTACTACTTCTGGCTCCCTTTTATGTGTGATCTTCTCTTTTGAATATAAGCACTTTGAGGGTAAGTTCCACCTTGGTTGCTTATATTCATTATCTTTAGAACTTAACACTGTATATGACATAGAAAATACACTTAATAAATGGTTTATCTATTTTTCTATTTTCTCTCAGTCTATCTATTATCAGAAAGTTTAATCTTCAGTAAAGGCTGAAGATAGAAAGTCTAGTTATCAATCTCCCGAAGAGGGGAAATGACAGCCCAGAGACAGAACTGAACTGAATAAATCCTAAAGGGACTTCAGTAGATATCCCTGCCTGTCATTGTGAATACATAGAAAAAGAGACCAGATGCATCGAACATACACAAAACTTGGGCCATATATTAAAGCATAAAAACCTCACAATCAAATGTAGAAAGGCAGAAATATTAAATACATCCTTTTTAGATCACGATGCGATTAAAAACTACATATAATAAAGGCTAAAATTAATTGGAAATTAAATAATCTAATCCTATTCCATCCAAGAAAATGACAATAAGACAATATAGAAATGGAAATTAAATAATCTAATGCTATTTCATCCAAGAAAATGACAATGAGACAATATACAAAAACTTAAGGGTTGCAATCAAAGCAATTCTTAGGGGAAATTTTATAACTCTAGATGTTTACTTGAATAAAATAGAGAAAGAAGAGATCAATGAATTCGGCATGCAATTAAAAAAGCTAGAAAAAAGAACGAATTAACCCTTCCTCAATTAAATACCAAATTAAAAATTCTAAAAGTCAAAGGAGCAATTAATAAAATTGCAAGTAAAAACTACTGAATTAATAAAACTAAGAATTGTTTTTATGGAAAAATAGGTAAATCGTTGGTTAATTTGATTAGAAAAAGGAAAGAAGAAAACTAAATGAACAGGAACAAAAATGAAAAGAGTGAACTTACCACCAATGAAGAAGAAATTAAAATAATAATTAGGAGCTATTTTGCCCTACAGTATACCAATAAATATAATAATCTAATTGAAATTGATGGATGTTCACAAAAATATAAATTGCCTAGATTAACAGAGGATGAAATAAAATACTTATACATATTTTAGAAAAAAATTAAACAAGCCATAAATGAACTTCCTAAGAAAAAATATCTAGGCCCAGATGGATTTATAAGTGCATTCTACCAAACATTTAAAGAACAAATTGATCCCAGTACTATATAAACTATTTGGAAAAATAGATAAAGAGTTCTACCAAATTCCTTTTATGATATAGATATAGTGCTGATAACTAAACCAGAAAGAGCCAAAATACAAAAAAAAGACAAATTTCCCTAATGAATATTGATGCAAAAATTCTAAATACAATATTATCAAAGAGATTACAGCAATTTGTCACCAAAATAATACACTTTGACCAAATGGGATTTATATCAGGAATGCAGGGCTGGTTCAATATCAGGAAAACTATCAGCATAGTTGAGCACATCAATAACAAAACTAACAAATATCATGAGATTATCCTACTAGATGAAGAAAAAGCACTTGACAAAATGCAACAATCATTCCTAATTTAAAAAAAAACACCAGAGAACATGAAAATAAATGGAGTTTTCCTAAACTGATAAGTAGCACCCATCTAAAACCATCAGCAAGCATTATATGTAACCGGGATAAGTTTGAAGAATTTCCAATAAGATCAAGGGTGAAGTAAGGATGCCCATTAACACCACTATTATTCAATATTGTACTAGAAATGTTAGCTTTAACAATAAGAGAAGAAAAAGAAGTAATTAGAGTAGACAACGAGAAAACAAAACTATCTATCACTCTTTGAAGATGGTATGTTGGTATATTTAGAGAATCAACTAAAAAAGTACTTGAAACAATTAATAGCTTTAGCAAAGTTGATGGATATAGAAACAATCCACCTAAATCATTGGCATTTTAATGAATTACCAACAAAACCCAGAAGCAAGAGATGGAAAGAGAAACCCCCTTTAAAATAATTGTAGATAATATAAAATATTTGGTAGTCTATCTGCCAAGACAGAGTCAGGACTATATGCACACAATTCCAAATCACTTTTTCCACAAATAAAGTCAAATCTAAACAACTGGAAAAATATCAAGTGCTCGTGGGTAGGATGAGCTAATATAATAAAAATGAGAATTCTATCTAAATTAATCTACTTATTCAGTGTCATACCAATAAAACTACCAAAAATTAGTTTACAGATCCAGAAAAAATAATAACAAAAATCATCTGAAAGAACAAAAGCTTAAGAATATCAAGGGAATTAATGGGAAAAATACAAAGGAAGATGACAAACCTATATCAGGTCTAAAACTATATTATAAAGCAGTAGACATCAAAACCATTTGGTACTGGAAAAGAATCAGAATGGTGGATCAGTTGAATAGGTCAAATACACAAGACACAGTAATTAGTGATTAATGTAGTCTACTGTTTGATAAACAAACAAAAAAAAGACTCCAACTTCTGGGATTAGTACTCATTATTTGACAAAAATTATTCACATACCCTATACAAAGAAGAGATCAAAATGGGTATGTCGTTTAGACATCAAGAGTCATACTATAAGGGAATTAGGAGAATAAGTGATCACATATCCGTTAGCTCTTTGGAGAAAAAAAGGACTTATGACAAAAGAAACAAAAAAAAAATTAGAGAACATTATAAAATACAAAATGGATAATTTTGATTATATTAAATTAAAAAGGTTGTACACTAACAAAACCTATGGGGCCAACATTAGGAAAAAAATGGAAAGCTGGGAAACATTTTTTTACACCCAGTGTTTCTGATAAAGGCCACATTTTAAAATATATATAGAGAACTGAGTCAAAATTATAAAAATGCAAGCCATTCCTCAATTGATAAATAACCAGAGAAAATGAACATAATTTTCAGATGAAGAAATTAAATCTATCTATATTCATATGAAAAAATGCTTCACCATATTGGTGAAGATGACAGAAAAAGAAAATAAATGTAAGAGGGAATGTAGGAAAACTGGGACACTAATGCATTGTTGGTGAAGCTGTGAAATGATCCAGTCATTCTGGAGAGTAATTTGGAACTATGCCCCAAAGACTTTGCGTGCCTTTGATCAATCAATGTCTCTACTGAGGCTGTATCCCAAAGAGATCATAAAGGAGGGACAAGGATTCATGTGCAAAAAATATTTGTAGCAGCTCTTTTTTGTGGTGACAAAGAATTAGAAATTGATTGAATGTCTATCAATTGGGGGTGACTTAATAAGTTAAAGTTTATGAAAGTAATAGAATGTTATTGTTTTATAAGAAATGAGGAGCAAGCTGATTTCAGAAAAGCCTGGAAATGTCTACATGAACTGATGTTGAATAAAGTGAATAGAACCAAGAGAACATTGCACACAGTAATTAGAAGGAAAACAGAAAACTGCAGGGAAAATTTTATAGTAAGTATTTCAGATAAAGGTCTTATTTCTTAAATAATTGAATCAAATTTATAAAAATACAAACCACTATCCAATTGATAAATGGTCAAAACATATGAACAAGCATTTTTCAGATGAACAAATCAAAGCTATTTGTAGTCATACCAAAATGATTTAAATTATTACATAGAGAAATGTAAATTAAAACAGTTCAGATTTACCACTTCCTACCTATTAGATTGGCTAATATGACAGAAAAAGAAAAATGACAAATGTTGAATAGAATGTGGGGAAACTGGGACACTAACACTCTCTTGTTGGGGTTGTGAATTGATCCAGCCATTCTGAAAAGCAATTTAGAACTATGTCATAAGGGCTGCAGAGCTTTTGATCAAATAATACCAATATTAGGAATGGTACCATTTCCTTCTCTAGCTCATTCTACAGATAAGGAAACTTGAGGCAAACAGGGTTAAGTGACTTGTCCAGGGTCACTCAACTAGTAAGTGGCTGAAGTCAAATTTGAACTCAAGATCTTCCTGATTCCAAGGCTGACTCTCTATCCATTGCACTACTTTGCAAAGGTCACCCACTGTATCAGGGAGCATCTCCCATTATCTTGATCTATATCTTGCCACTTTACCTTGACATCATGATCTTCTTTGAGAATGAAAGACAAATAATTTCTGTGAGTAACAGAAGCAGCTCCACTGGGGACCCAACTGCTGACCAATCAGGCAACACAGCTCTTTCTTTGTTTCCTTTCTTTCTTCTTTCCCTATCCTTCCCTCTCTCCACATAAGGTATATATCCTTACCTAAACATGCTTTTCCTAGAGAAATGTAAATTTTTATTGCTGAAACCTCACAAAATAACTTAAGATTTATGGGTAAGATTTCATTCTTAAGGACTATACTTTAAAACCAAATCACTCTGGCTCCCAGTGAAAGGCCAAAAAAAGTCCTAAGCCAAACCCCACTTAGTCTTTGAAGCCCCAGTTGCCTCAGAATGAGTGAAAATCATAATTGTTTCTGAGTATCTTCCCCTCCCAGGTTTTTTTTTTAAATCTACATTAAAATTTTATTTTATATTTAAAAGCAACAGCAAGTTATATATAATAGATGTGCAGTTTATGTGAAATCACTTTTTTTAACCTTTTATTTTTTTCCCAGCTACATGTAAAACATTCTTTGGTTATACATGTACATTCATTTTTGACATATTTTCAAGTGAATCATATTGGGAGAAAAAAATCAGAACAAAGGGGAAAAACCATGAGGGAAAAAAAAAACAAGAGAAAAGTAAATATAGCACTATTGATTCACATTTAGTTTCCATAGTTCTCTCTCTGGATGCAGATTATGTTTTCCATTTAAAGTTTCATGGGATTATCTTAGATCATTGAAGAACCAAATCTATCATAGTCAATCATCACACAATCTTGCTGTTGTTGTGTACAATGCTTTTTTGGTTCTGTTTGTTTCATTCAGCATCACTTCATGTAAATCTTTCCAGGCCTCTTGTTATAGAACAATAGTATTCCATTACTTTCATATATCATAACATATTCAGCTATTTTCCAATTGATGGGAATCCACTCATTTTCCAGTTCTTTGCCACCACAAAAAGGCTGCTACAAACATTTTTGCACTTGTGTGTCCTTTTCCCTCCTTTATTATCTTTTTAGGATACAGACCCATTAATGGCAATACTGGATCAAAGGATATGTACAGTTTGATAGCCCTTTAGGCATAGTTCCAAATTGCCTGTTTGGATCTGTTCACAACTCCACCAACAATGCATTAGTGAATCAGTTTTCCCATATTCTCTCTAAGATTTATCATTATCTTTTCCTGTCATCTCAGCCAATCTGGGGCATAAGGTAATACCTCAGAGATGTTTTAATTTGCATTCTCTAATCAATAGTGATTTTAGAGCATTTTTATATGAGTATAGATAACTTTAATTTACTAAATTGAAAACTGTGTATTCATATTCTTTGACCATTTATCAAGTGGGAAATGGCATATTCTTATATATTTTAGTCAGTTCTCTATATATTTTACAAATGAGACTTTTATCAGAAACATTGGCTGTAAAAATTGTTCCTCAGATTTCTGCTTCCCTTCTAATCTTGGGTGTACTGATTTTATTTGTGTAAAACCTCTTTGACTTAATGTGATCAAAGTCATCCATTTTATATTTCATAATGTTCTCTAATTCTTCTTTGAACATAAATTCCTTCCTTCTCTAAAGATATGATAGGCAACCTCTCCCTTGCTTTTCTAATTTGCTTATAGTATCTATCACATTTTGCACTTAAATCTTATATCCATTTTGAGCTTATTTTGGCATAGGTATGAAATACAGGTTCATGCTGAATTTCTGACATGTTATGTTCTATTTTTCCTTGAGATTTTTGTCAAAATGAGTTCTTACCCTAGATGCTGGAGTTTTGGGGTTTATCAAACAATACATTGCTATAATCATGTGTATCTTACCTATTCCAGTAATCTAACATTCTATTTCTTAGCCAGTACCAGATATGATTTTGATGATTTCTGCTTCATAATAGAGTTTTAGATCTGATATTGCCAGGTCATTGTCTTTTGTAATATTTTTCAGTATTTCATTACATATTTTTCATTAATATTCATTATTTCATATTATATTGGACACCTTTGTTTCACTCAGTCTTACTGGAAATTCATCTAGCTTCTCTCCATTACAAATAATGCTTGCTGATGGCTTTATGTAGAGGCTGCTTATAATTTTAAGAAAAATCTATTTATTCATATGTTTTCTAGTGTTTTTAATAGGAATAGATGCTGATCTATTGAGATTATCATATGATTTCTATTATTTTGTTGTTGATATGGCCAATCATGGCAATAGTTTTCCTTCTATTGAATGAGGTATACATTCCTGGTATAAATTCCACTTAGTTGTAGCATATAATTGTGCTGATAAATTGCTGTAATCTCTATTCCTCTAATCTGGGCAATTTATATTTTTTTGTAAATATTCTTCCATTTCAGTTAAATTGTCAGATTTACTGACATATAGTTCAACAAAATAAGTCTAAATTATTGCTTTAATTTCTTCTTCATTGGTGCTAAGTTCACCCTTTTCATTTTTGATGCTGGAAATTTAGCTTTTCTTTTCTTTTTTCCTAGTCAAATTAACCAAAGGTTTATCTATTTTGTTTTATTTTTTCATAAAATTATCTCTTAGTTTTATTGGCTAGTTCAATAATTTTCTTTCAATATTATTAATCTCTCCTTTGATTTTCTAAATTTCTAATTTGATATCTAATTGAGGATTTTTAATTTATTCTTTTTCTAACTTTTTTAGTTGCATGCCCAATTCATCTTTCTCTATTTTATTCCTGTAACTATTTAAAGATATAAAAGTCCCCCAAGAACTGCTTTGACTGCATCCTATACATTTTGTTGTCTCATTCTTATCATTCTCTTATTGATTATTCCTATAATTTATTGTTGACCCACTCACTCTTTAGAATTAGATTATTTAATTTCCAATTGGTTTTAAATTTATCTTTCTCTGGACCTTTTATTTAATGTAATTTTTATTGCATCAAGATCTAAAGAGGATGCTGTTACTATTTCTGTCTTTTTACATTTGATTTTTTCCCCTAATACATGGTCAATTTTTACAAAGGTACTATGTACAATTAGAAAAAGGCATCTTTCATTCTATTCCTATTCAATTTTCTCTGGAGATCTGTCATATCTAAGTTTTCTAATATTCTATTAGTCTCCCTAATTTCATTCTTGTTTATTTTGTGGTTTGATTTATCTAATTCTGAGAGGAGGAATTTGAGGTCCCCCACAATTATAGATTTACTGTCTATTTCTTCCTCTAACTAACTTCACTTCTTCTCTAAGTATTTGGATACTTTACCACTTGGTGCATATATGTTTAACATCAATACCATTTCATTGTCCATGGTACCCTTTAAGAAGATGTAGTTTTCTTCCTTCTTTTAATAAGATCAATTTTTGCTTTTGCTTTGTCTAAAATCAGAATTGCTACACCTACTTTTTTTTTTTGCTTCAGTTAAGCATAATAAATTTTTCTCCAACCTTTACCTTTACTCTGTATGTATCTGTTTCAAAAGTATTTCTTGTAAACAATATTTTGTATTGTGCTATCCATTACCATTTTATGGAAGAATTCATCCCATTCACATTCATAGTTATGATTACCACCTGTGTATTTCCCTCCATCCTATTTTCTCCCCTGTATATACTTTTATGTTCTTTCTTTTCACCCTGTCCCTCATTAGTAACATTTTGTTTTCCCATCCTCACCTTTCCTTCTTTTCTATCACCCCTTATTCCTTCTCTTACCCCTATCTCCTAGTGTTTCTGCCCTCCCTTCTATCCAGCCTTCCCTTTTCTTTCCCAGTTCTTTTCCTACTTCTTTATAGAGTAAGATAATTTTTAATACCAAAATGAGTGAATATGTTATTTGCTCTTTAAGCCAAGGATGGAATTAAGCTTCCCCTCCTTTCTTTCCCTCTACTGAAATAGATATTTTGTGCCTCTTCATGTGATTTATCCCATTTTAGCCTCCCTTTCTTCTACTCCCAGTACAATCCTTTTTCTACCCTTAATATTTTTTAAATATCATCACATCAAAGTCAATTATACCCACACCCTCTATCTATTTATGCTCCCTCTAACTGCCCTAATAAAAGACACAGTTCTTAAGAGGTACAAATATCATTTTCTATTAATATAAACAGTTTAACCTTTAAATAACATGATTATTTTCCCTTCCTGATTATCTTTCTATGCTTCCCTTGAATTCTTTGTTTGTAGATCATATTTTCTGTTTAGTTCTGGTCTTTTCAAAAGAAATGAGTGAAAATACCCTACCTCATTGAAGATTCATCTCCTCCCCTGAAAGATGATGCTCAGTCTCATTGGGTCCTTGATTCTTGGTTATAACCCCAAGAAGCTTCCTGGCTTTATTCCATCACTTTTACCCCACCCCCTTTCTCCTTCCAGATTGATTTTTTTTAATTAGGTAAAAAGGGCCATTCTTTATCTCATTTCTTACCTATTTTTTTAAATCACTGAATGGGTGGTACCTCAGGTAAACTGAGATCTGTAAAAGATTTTAGCTTAAAAAGGCCAAGGTCTCCCACTGCATCCAAGGCCATCTCTAGTCATTCTGATCTATGTCCGGCCAGTGGATCCAGATGGCTCCAGAGGAGAGAGTGAGGCTGGTGACGTTGCACAGCCCTTCCTCGTTTAAATCCAAGTCACTTCCATATCATGCTATCACTTCCCTGATGTCATGGTCTTCTTTGAGAAGTAAGGACAACAACTACAACAAACAACAACAATCACTGCTAGGTCTGTATTTTTAAAAGATCATAAAAAGGAGGGGGGACTTACACGTACAAAAATGGTGGCAAAAAAATTAGAAACTAAGAGGAGGCCCATCAATATGAGAATGGTTAAATAAGTGTAGTATATGATTGTAATGAAATATGATTGTCCTATAAGAAATGAAGAACAGGGTGATTTCAAAAAGACCTGGAAAAACTTACATGATCTAATGCAAAGTGAAAAGAACCAGGATAACATTGTGCACAATAGGCTCTTCAACAATGAGATGATCCAAACCAGTTCCAATTGTTCAGTAATGAAGACAATCAGCTATACCCAAAGAGAGAGCTATAGGAAATGAGTGTGGACTACAACATAGCATTTCCACTCTTTCTGTTATTGTTTGCTTGCATTTTTGTTTTTCTTCTCAGGTTTTTTTTAACCTTCTTTCTACATCCAATCTTTTTTGTACAGCAATTTAACTGTATAAATATGTATACATATATTGTATTTAACATATACTTTAACATATTTAACATATATTGGACTACCTGCCATCTAGGAGAGAGGGTGGGAGGAAGGAGGGGGAAAGTTGGAAAGAAGGTTTAGCGAGGGTCAATGTTGAAAAATTACCCATGCATATGTTTTCTAAATAAAAAGCTATAATAATAATAAAAAGAAAAACATTGTGCACAGTAACAGCAGTACTGTATGATAAACAATGGTCAAGGACTTTGTTCTCTCAGCAATACAATGATCCAAGACAATCCCAAAGGACTCATGAAAAATTTTGTCCACATCCAAAGAAAGAACTGATGAAATCTGAATACTAATTAAAGCATACAGTTTTTCATTTCATTTCCTCCTTTCCTCTTTCCTTCCTACCTCTCTTCTTTCTCCCTCTCTCTTTTCTCCCTTCCTCCTTCCTTCTTCCTTCTTTCCTTCCTCCTTTCTTCCTTCCTCCTTCCTCCCTCCTTTGTTCCTTCCCCCCTTCCTCTCTTTCTTGACTTGTGGCTCTTCAAGAGCTCCTCCTGAACTGAGTCACCTTGCCTTGCACTTCCAAAAATCTAAAGAGAAATCTCTCACATTTGCCAGCTCACATATCACAATCAGCTTCAAGTTGCATGTGCTCTTCACTACACTCAGCGAGGCCAGAGGTAAAACAGAGTCATATAATGCTACAGAAGCAGCTAAGCTGGCATGGCAAAGTCCTGGGAATAGATTGAGAGTGTCCCTTGCTCACCCTGTACACTGTTGATGAGAATATTTCCCCAGTCATCTGTATTTGTGTCCGGAGAAGAGGAGGGAAGCACATTCAATACATTTTTAATATTCTGGTTTTCATGTAAGAAAGTTTAAGCAGTGTGCAAACACGAGCACCCACTGAGCAGTGTTAACATACCTAGCGCACCGTGTCAACACGGCAAGCCTCATGCAGGGTTTCTGATTATAGTTAATAATACAAAATTAGCCTTTCTTAATGTAACACATTGTGCCTGCAAGGCGGGTCCTGTACTTCTCACTTGAGCTAGCACCCTCTCTCCTGCTTTTTAGGTTTAATAAAGAAATGTGTGATATGACCATAGTTCCCGACTGTTTTTCAAGCATTTACAGAACAGTAGGACAGGAAAGCAAAGCCCTCTCTAGGACTAATCAGAGACCTTGCCTTCAAAGTGGGAGTAGTGATTGCCAAGGTCTGTTCCTGCCTTGTAGCCTGCTCAACTGCTAGGTTTGCTCCATCTAGTAAAAAGTTCTCTGGAGAATGAAATCACAATGTCCATCCCTGAAGACGTCTGCTAATTATATCTTTGACTAGATCTCTGGTGCTGAGTGCTTAGCTTATAGATGACAAGAACATGAACAGCGTGCTTCTGACTGGTCCTCTAGATTCTCACAGATTGGGTCCAAATTACACACTGGGATTTCTGATGTTTGAAACGCTTGAGTGGGTCTTTGATTTCATCAATATCAACATTGCCTCCAGGGATGCCAATTGCTACCAATCCATGCCTTCTCCTCATCTCTTGAGAGTCTCATGCAGAGTACTTTGCCCATAATGGACACTTAATAAATGCTGATAGATGCATTCATCATCATACATTTACAAAGAATATACTCTCATCACAGTAGGAAGGGAAAATGAATAAGTATTCATCTAGCACCCACTATGTGTTAAACATGTTCCATATATTTCCTCATTTGATTCTTACAACAATCCTGAAAGGTAGGTACTACTATTATTCCCATTTTACAAGTGAATAAACTGAAGCAGACTAAGCCTAAATGACTTGCACAGGGTCACATAGTCAATATTTAAGATCAGATTTGAACCCAGGTATTACTAACTCCATATCCAGTGGACCTCCTAGTTGCCTTAGTTCTTTTAATTCTCTTTATATTCCAAGACTACCAGTGGAGCCCATCAACTATATTTTACCTTTATATAATAGCCTGTCTACTTCCTCTTCTAACTTTGCATTTAGAAATTCGAGTCATATTGTAAATTTCTTTCTTTGAAATGAAAAAATAGAAGGGATGCTCCATGACAAGTAGAAGTTGGTATCCAGAATAACCACAAAAAAATGTCAGTGTGGGTTTGTGTAAGAGAAAGACTTGAATTCTTACAAATTTGGTTCAATTGTCTATATATTTTAGGAATGACGCCTTCCTTTATCAGAACCCTTCAATGGAAAAATGTCTTCCCAATTTATTGCTTCCCTTATAATTTTGTCTGTATTAGTTTTGTTTGTACAAATATTTTTAACTTAAGATAATCAAAATTATCTAGTGTTCAATTATGAGTTCCCTTCTTTGGAACCAGATTTCTTCCTTCTCCATAGATCTGAGGGGTAAACTACCCTATATTCTTCTAATTTGCTTATAATATCAGTCTTATGTCTAAATCACAAACCCATTTTGACTTTATCTTGGTATGTGGTGTTACTTGGAGGCCAATGGCTAGTTTCTTCCATACAAGTTTCCAATTTTCCTAACAGCTTTTGTCAAATAGTAAGTTCTTATTCCAAAATCTGGGGTCTTGGTATATATCAAACACTAGATTGCTATAGTTATTGACTATTTTGTTCTGTAATCCTAGCCTATTCCAATGATTCACTACTCTGTTTCTTAGCCAGTACCAAATGGTTTTGATCACTGTCACTTAATAATATAGTTTTAGGGCCTGGCATAGCTAGGCCACCTCCATTGGCAATTTTTTTCATCAATTCCCTTGAAATTCTTGACCTTTTGTTCTTCCAGATGAATTTTGTTATTATTTTTCCTAGGTCTATAAGATTAATTTCTTGGGAGTTTGATTGGTATGGCACTAAATTAGTAGATTAATTTAGGTAGTATTGTCATTTTGCTTGACCTACCCATGAGCACTTGCTATTTTTCCAGCTGATTAGATCTGACTTTATTTGTGTGGAAAGTGTTTTGTAGCTGTGTTCATATAGTTCCTGACTTTCCATTGGCAGATGGATTCCCAAATATTTTATACTATTTACAGTTATTTTGGATGGAATTTCTTTTTGTATCTTTTGCTGCTGGACTTTATTGGTAATATATAAAAATGCTGATACTTTATGTGGATTTATTTTGTATCCTGAAACTTTGCTAAAGTTCTGAATTGTTTCTCATAGTTTTTAGTTGATTCTCTAGGATTCTCTAAGTATACCATCATATCATCTGCAAAGAGTGATAATTTGGTTTCCTCATTACTTTAATTCCTTTAATCTCTTTTCTTCTCTTATTGCCAAACCTAACATTTCTAATACAATATTGAATAATAATGGTGATAGTGAGCAACCTTGTTTCCCTCCTGATCTTATTGGGAATGGTTCTAATTTGTCCCCATTACATATGATGCTTGCTGAGGATTTTAAATAGAAGCTACTGATCATTTAAAAGAAAAGTCCATTTATTCCTATACTCTCTAGTATTTTTAATAGAAATGGGTGTTGGATTTCATCAAATGCTTTTTCTGCATCTATTGAAATAATCATATGATTTTTGTCCATTTTGTTATTGATATAATAAATCATGCTATTAACTTTCCTAATATTGAACCAGCCCTACATTCCTGGTATAAATCCTGCTTGGTTATAGTGTATTATCCTGGGGATGATTTTCTATAATCTCATTGCTAATATTTTATTTAAGATTTTTGCCTCAATATTTACTAGGGAAATTGGTCTATAATTTTCTTTCTCTGTTTTCACCCTACCTGGTTTAACTATCAGCACCATATCTGTATCACAAGAAGAATTGGGTAGGACTCTTTCTTTCCCTATTTTTAAAAAATAGTTTATATACTATTGGAATTAATTATTCATTAAATGTTTGGTCAAATCCATGTGTAAATCCATCTGGCCCTGGAGATTCTTTTCTTAGGGAGTTGATTAATAGCTTGTACTAGTTCTTTTTCTAAAATGGGACTATTTAAATATTTTTCCTCTCCTGTTAACCTGAGCAATCTATATTTTTGTAGATATTCCTTCATTTCACTTAGATTATCAAGTTTATTAGCATATAGTTGGGCAAAATAACTCCTAATTATTGCACTACATTCCTCTTCATTGGTGGAAAGTTCTCCCTTTTCATTTTTGAGACTAATGATTTGATTTTCTTCTTTTATTTTTCTAATCAAATTAATTAAAGGTTTGTCTATTTTCTTGTTTTTTTCCCATAAAACCAACTCTTAATTCTATTTATTAATTCAAGTTTTCTTATTTTCAATTTTTTTATCCTCCCTTTTATTTTCAGAATTTCAAATTTGGCATTTGAGGGTCTTTAATTTGTTCTTTTTTTTAGCTTTTTTAGTTATAAGTTCAATTCATTGATCTTCTCTTTCTCTATTTTATGCAAATAAGCATCTAGAAATATAAAATATCCTTTAGAACCTCTTTGACTGCATCCCACAAATTTTGGTTTGTTATCTCGTTGTTGTCATTATCTTGGATGAAGTCTATGATTTATTGTTTCACCCATTCATTCTTTAGGATTAGGTTGTTTAAGTTCCAATTAATTTTTGGTCTGTTTTCTCCTGGACTTATATTGCATTTGATTTTTATTGCATCATGATGTGAAAAAAATGCATTCATTCTTTCTGCCTTTCTGCATTTGATTTTGAGGTTTTATGCCCTAATAGATGGTTAATTTTTGTATAGTTTCCAGGAACTGCTGAGAAAAAAGTAAACTCCTTTCTGTCTCCATTCAATTTTCTCCAAAGATCTAGCATACCTAAATTTTCTAACATTCTGTTTACCTCCTTAACTTCTTTCTTATTTATTTTGTGGTTCAATTTATCTAGTTCTGAGAGAACAAAGTTGAGGTTCCCCCACTAGTATAGTTTTGCTGCTTATTTCTTCTTGCATCTCTCTTAACTTTTCCTATAAAAATTTGGATGCTTTACCACTTGATGCATATTTTTAGTATTGATATTACTTCATTAGAGGTTTAATCTACTGTTGGTTTGACAGAAGGTCAGAGGAGGTCACAGAAAGATGTCTGCTCCCCGACATCTTGACTATACCCCCAATCATAATAAGCTCTTAAAATGTCTTTTGTTTCATTCATTGTTCCCATTTTTACAAATAAGAAAGCTGAAGCTGAGAAAGATTGAAGCGATTGCTCAGGCCACATGGAAAATAACATTTGAACCCAGGCTTTTTTGATTCTCAATTCACTGCTATAGCCATCTGCTTACATTAAGGTATGATGGATATGAAGAAAGAGAGAAAATAAGTTAAAGAACTTCTCATTACTGCCGCTAGGATAAGATCTTAGAGATCAGGGTGTTGAAAGAATTGAAAGAAAAAGACACCTCATTCTTCTGTAGATTTCATTTCTTGCTTCCATCTATCCATCTGCCCAAAGTGTGAAAGATTGCCTTCTTAAGCTTCCATCTTTCCCTTGATCATTTATTTTAGTAGCTTGAAAGAGATATGATTTCAGTGGCAGGGTAGTTGGAGGAGAATTCCCTACACAAACTTAAGTTTCTATTCAGGAATTTGTATAGCTCTTGACAAATTGTTTTCCTCATATGTATAGGTCTTTGTTAGCTGATGACCCTCTACTCACTTAGCTGGCCCTGAGGCAACAGCCACATCATCTATTTCAGCTCTTGCTCCCAAAACTCCTCACCTTACTGTCTGACTCAGTAGGACTTCCAAAAAAGTCTTCTACTTGGCTAGTAAACTGGATCACTTCCAAATACACTTTTGCAGCTTCTCAGCTATGGGATTGATCAATGGGGGCCAGGGGTTGAAGAACAGCTTCTTCATTTATGAAATATTGCTAATTAAGATTATAGTGCTAACCTAAGATGCCATCACACATGGACAGTGCTTTGAAGACCTCAAGGGATTTAAAAATCATGGTACTTATGGCCATTGTTCTTGTTGTTGTGAAAGACTTGGAATTTGAAAAAAAAAAAAAAAAGAAAATCTACATGTGAATCCTGGTTCTGCTACTACCACCTGGGTGACCTTAAGTAAATCACTTAATTTCTCAGCTTCCTGGATCCTTCTCAGTTGGGTTAACCTAGATAGCTTATGAAGTTTCTTTCAACTCTTAACATTCTGTGATATGGTTGTTAACATCTATGTCTACTGCATGTAGAGAAATATAGATGGTAGATATACATACCAGCAGAGCCATAATCTAATTGAGAAGTTTCCCATTTTACTTGATGAGTTCCCTCTTCTTCTCCTATCATCCTTTTACATATTTTATGTATGTAAATTATTACATACATACATGACTTACTCCACCTCCACCCCTACCCCCACCCGAGCTATCCAATGTTGTTCTATTTTTTTGTTTGTGATAGTGTTAGGAATGGCTGAGTGATGCTCCTAAGCATTTTCAATATTTATCATTGAGATTTATCCCAAGATATTCTGGTTCCTCCCTCCTTCCTTCTTTTAATATCTTCTTTCTTTGCCTCCTTTCTTCTTTCCCTCTCTTTCTTTTTCCCTTCCTTCATTCCTTCCTCCCTGCTTCCTTCCTTCTTTTACTCTTTTCTTCCTTTCCTTTCTCTTTCCTTTCTTACTTTTTCCCTTCCTTCATACTCCATTTCCCTATCTCTTTTTATTCTTTCTACTCTTCCTTCTCACTTTCTGTCCCTTTTACTTTGTCCATCTCTCTCATGTGTTTTCTTCTTTGTCTCTCCTCCCTGTTTTTCCTCTGGTCTTTCTTTGATTCTTTCTTTCTTACCTTTCCTTTCTTTCATTCTCTTCTTTCTCCATGCTCTTCTATCTCTTTTCTTTCTTCCTTGTTAAATCTCTTTCCCTCCCTTCACGCTTTTCTCCCTCTGCTTTCCCTTTTCCTTTTCTCCCACTCTAATCCTTTGTCCTAATAACTTTGTGCTTTCTGTGTCTCTATCTCTGTGCTTCTCTATCTCTCTCATGCAAGAGGGAGACAGACTGTCATTGTTCTTCCCTCCACTCCCCCCTTTTTTCCACTCTGTCTAGCTTTCTCTGTTTGACAGGCAGCAATGACAGTCTGCTGCCCTTCAGGGATCATTATTGTGATCGATGGGACCCCTGTGACACAGGCCAGAATAAGAGCAAGCAGGAGCAGCAGCTGCCTGACTTGCCTGTCCAAGCTGTTCCCATAGCCAAGGCCTTTCTCTTCTAGAAGGACCAAGAACCTGTGGCGTTCAGGGATTGAGGAGATAAATTTGGCCTGTCCACTTTCGTAGATCCTAAAGAGAACTCATTCCCTACAAGCTCTTTGTTCCATGTTTCTACATCTAAGGCATTGGTTTATATAGGGCAAGGCCCATTCTAGGAAGCAAACCTCAAACATCATCTTGTTCAGCTGCATCCATTTTCAGGGAAAGCCTGAGACTCAGAGTCAGTAAATAATTAAAGGAGATCACTTGTGTAGAATGCTTTGTATGCTTTAAAGTGTGACAACAATATGATAATTGTTGTTGTTGGTGGTGACTTGTCCATATTAATGCCCCAAACAAAAACAAAAACAACCAACCAAAGTGAAATTAGAATGTAGGTCTCTCAAAAGCCTAAGTCCAGGGCTTTTTGTAGTCTAACACATGTTTCCTTCATGTTGGAATCTGAGCTAAATGGGCCATTTCTGAAGGAGCCAATCATGAGTTTCCAATGCTTTACTTGGGAAATGTAAATGACAAGTTGAACTTTGTTCCAGTTGCCCCTTCTAGGAGCTGCAGATGAAAGAAAGCAAAGGAATGGCATGGAGCCAATGACAACATATCCTCTGGGCCCTCAGAAAGATGGGGCAGAGCCCAGAAATCATCAAAAGGTTTTGTGATTGCAGAAATTAGAAGCTAAAAGTACATCATGATTCCACATGATCAAAGATCTGGTACCTTACTGGTTTGGACTCAACAGGTTTGGGTAGGGGCCAGGAAGTTCCCATTTTGTAGTTGTAACTAGGTAGAGGCAAGACCTACAAAGAAAAAAAAAATCAAAGTCTGTCCATTAAAATCCAAAGTCAAAATGCTGCTTAACCATTACAAATCAAATCTAGCAGCATACTCAGTATGCAATGACTGCCCAGGTTTTCCCATTTCACTTATATTCATTGCAGTCATATGCAGGGTCCATAGCTCCCCGAAGAGTAAATCCAAATATGTGAAATAGCTGGAAGATCAGTTAATGAAAGGAATTATGCAGTCAGGTGCCAGACTTGTCAAATGGATACCACTATGTCCAAATTTTAAATAGGATCATCATTTGTACATCTCTAGTCCTGTCTCTTTCTGTGTGTGTTAGAAGAGGCTGCCAGAAACAGCTAATATTTCCAGAATTCAACAAGTACTCATTGGGTATCTAGCAGAAGCAGAGCATTTTTCTAAACACTAGAGACTCAGAGTCAAGAAAGAAACACAGCCTGCTCTCAATGAACTTGCATTCTCCTAGAGATGCACGGGGAAGTGATTTATATATAGAAATACAAATTCCCTTTGGATTTGTCATTGGGTCAATTTTTTCTCATGTAGATAAATATGAGAAATTTTTTTTTCAGAAAAATAAGGGCTTGGCTCAGCACCTCAACAAAGCAGCCTGATTTCATCAGGGAAGGTGAAAAGGCTAGAGGCTAGCCCTAGGATCCTGGATAGACCAATATGTAATCTGGAGATATGTATGAAGGAAACATCTTTCTTTCTAGTCCGCCCTCCCTACATTTCTATATGTCAGAGAAGCCAGTGAGAAAAGATGTCCAGAATGGTCTTCCCCAAATTTATGAGCTGAGAAGGAAAGACAATTTCTTTTGTAGATCCCATCTCCATCCCCCACCTGGCACCCTGATCTATAGCCAACGCTGCCTTTGGCAATCATGATCAGCTCAGCTGCTGCCAGAGGAAATAAGCCATGTTTGCTCCAACTCTGACATGTTAAGGTTATGGCTCTATGGGTCTGCCTAAGCAAAGAAGCCTTAGTTTCCTTACCAGTAGCAGTTGCCCAGAAGCAATCTCTTCTCCCCAGACCAGATCTTTCCTCCTGTGGAAACAGCTGTTCAAGTGAACAGTATTTTCTGCTGGTGGGACGAGGCCTGGGCCTGAATTCTAGCTTAGCCCCTTTCAGCTATTTGATCTTGTTAGTTACCTACCCTCTCTTGGGCATCAGTATCTTAATCTGTAAAATGAAGGAGTCGAAGAGATAGTATCTCCTACTGAAGTATTCATAATTAGAATTTGCAAAAAAGACCACCCCAGCAAAGTCAAAAGGAGGTTGGTCTTGTAATTAGTAAAATTTGTCTCAGATACTCACAAATTGTATGATACTAAAAAATAATAAATTCACTGTGCCTCCGTTTCCCCAACTGTTAAATGATGGGGTTGGACAACTTTGGACAATTGTCTTAAGGGAGAATGTACCTAAGGTTCCTTAGTACCTTAAGGTTCTAATCATAATATTAGATTTATGATCCCATGATTCCAGCTTGTACACCAATGCCATTTGCAGTGGATGAAGAGGTAGAGAAATTCTATTAAGAATTCAATAAGACTCCTCACTGAATCAATACATATTTAGATACTCTTGTGACTAGAGTGAAACATAAAAAGCCAGTCTATGGTCTCCTGATATCTTGTGATATCAAGAGAAAGCAAGAAAGATTTCCAGAAGATTTTGTGAGCCCCTTGTTCTATACTTATGGCTAAACATGAAGAACAGTAGCTTAGACAGGCATGGCTGGTTCTTATCTCTCTCATTGCATAGAGAAAACACTCTTATTAATATAAAGCTTGTTGGTTATGACACTAAATCGTCATCTTAGATGACCTAAAATTGCAGTCAGCTCTAAGAAATGGAGCATTTCTCAGGGGACGTGACAATACTGCAGCATATTAACAAGGATGCTACGTATTGGCTCTTGTGTGTGCACGTATGAGAAAACATCATCAAGGATACATATGAGGATAAGAGTTGATGGGCTACCATGTAGCAGGATAGAGCCACCAGCATGATATGAACACAACTGGCTCATTGAGCATGAGATCTATTGGAGACTTACAGAAAGCCTTGATAAGCAGTGCTGCTATATGTGTTCTTTACCTATGGAGGGCCAATTCATGCCAATGGATCATGGATCCATTTGGAATATTTTAGAGTGGAGGTTCCAGATGACAAGTTGACCAATGAGTCGGAATGTTTTAGCACAAAGAAGGCCCAGAGTCAGCAAGATTTGGTTGAAATCCTCCCTCTGACATTTGCTTTCCATATGACCATGTACAAGCCATGTCCCTTCTCTGGCCATGATTTTTCTTATCTGTGAAATAAGAGAGTTGACATAGATGATCTCTGAGATCCTTTCCAGATGTAGATCTATGCTCCACTGAGACAATATGAACCCCCCTTCTAAATCCGCAACATCTGCAATATCTTAGGTTTTTCAAGATACTTTTATCTCATTGAGAAGTGAGATACATATTCCTACTGTACAGATAAGGAACCTGAGATATTGAAAAGCTATCCAGAAAGGTAAAAAGCAGTCACCTGATATCTCAGGATATTTCTCTTTTTTGAATCCAGGTTGCCTCTTGACCTCCAAGAACTGACTGACTCTTTTCTTCGCTCTTAATTAAATATTTCAAGAAAAAGAAAATAAGGATTTTATAGTTAATCACTAGGCATGTATTCAGCCCCTATATAGTCTGACAAACCTGTTTGAGCTATGCAAATCAGCTTGGGCCCCTGAGTGCAAAGCTGAAAGAAATGAGACCAGACTTGCAGCAATTAAGCTTCATGCAAGTCATGATTTACCAAGCACTGAAAACTCTCAACCTCAGCAATGAGAATTCCGGTCCTTGCTCTTCTTGCATCTTATAAAGGCTTTAGAGAAATAAGAAGGTCATTCCAAAGTGAGAGTTACTGTCATTGTTCTTCATATATCCCTAGTTATGGAGTTGGCTTTCAGAAAAGGCACGAGCCAATTTTTAATGCATATGGCTGGGACAGACCAACAAAATAAACCCAACAATCTTACCTAAATCAATGTACAAATTTAGCACTGTGACAAACACATTTCTAAGGGATTGTTTTATAGCAGTTGAAATTTTAAAAATTTAGAAAAACAAAATTGTAGGGAAAATAAAAAAAAGAATGAGGAGAGAATAGCACGTGTGAAACAAAATATATTGGAAAATAATAATTATCAATTGCTTGATAACAGTTAAAGAAATAGAAAAGTAGATCAATGGAATTAATTAGACAGGGAAGAATCAGAAGTAATTGAACCAACATATAATAAACCTCCAAATATAAATCATATAGAAAACAACTCTCAATTTCACAAAAAATTAATTAAAAAATTAGAAAACATAATGACAGAAAATACCTTTAGAATATCTTATACTACTTGTCATGATGAATTCAAAATGGATATATTATCTATATGGTAAGGGTTATACCATTTAAAAAATTAGAAACAAAATAACTCATATAATTTTCATAGCTACAGGGAGGGAAGAAATGCTTAATCAAGTACAAATAATTCACATTTTTCTTTTTTTTTTTGAGGGCAGGGGTCAATTGTTTGCTTTTCTTTGTATCTCCATTGTTTAGCATATAACAAGCACTTAATACATGTTTGTTAACTACTTAATGGACATTGAATAACATCAATTTTAAAAGGCAAAATAGATCATTTTGATTATGACATAGTATATTTTTACACAAACAAAATCAATGTGACAAGAATGAAGAGAAGCAATGAAATGGGGGGGGGGGGAATCTTGTGACAAATATCTGTTAATAGTGGAATCAAGGATAAGTACTCAAAATAAATGCCATAAATTGGGAACCACTGAAAAATTGTGGGACATAAATCTATTGGATTAATTTAGAATTGTAAAATCACGAACACAGAGATGCAGAAAAAAACATTTATATGAATTAATGTGAAGAAAAGTAAACAGACACAGAAAAACAATAGAAATGATATCTCTAAAAATGTAAGTGGAAGGAACAGCAACCATAAAACAATGTTGTGAAATTATAAAGCTCAAGTTTATTTCCAAAGAACAGATATGAGAAGATACTTCTTATGGTGGAATACATCTGTGTGAGAAATTGCATATAACATATTTTCCCTCCAATGTGTTGAAGAATTTACTGATTTTTCCCTTCTACCTCTATTAGAAAACACATTTATTTATTATAAGTAGCTCTTTTTTGTTAGAACGTGGCTCTCTGAAAGGGAGTACAGGAATAGAGGCAGGGCAAAATGCAGATGAAATAAAAGCAAAAATATTAATAAAATCTTATTCAAATGGAATATCATTGCACTTTCAATAACAATGAACATGAATACAGAGGATCTTAAGAATATGTATATGAAGTGATACAAAGAGAAGGATGAAGAAACAGGATGCAGAAAAATTGTAGAAAGGCAGCATCGCTGCCTTGTCTGTGAGAACCAGAGAGCTCTTCTCAAAAGCTTGTTCGTCAGGGCATAAAAGAAAAGGTAGCTGCACAAGGAAATCAATTTGATGAGAAGGCAAATTGAACACCTCTAAAATGTATGCACGTGTATGTGTACATACTATGGATACAGATATATGTTGTGTGTGCTTGTGTACATAAATACACAGAGGAGTGTGTACACACAAACATACATACTTTCAAATACATAGGTGAGGATGTACACAAAAACACATACATACCCCCAGCTGAGAAACTCTGAGCTAGACAATGAAAGCTTTGCTGTGCATTATGACCTACTGCTCAAATTTAATTTATACTCATTTTGGGATGATTTGGTTTAAGTAATGAGGGGTATGGTGCAAATAGAATAATAGTGTTGGATTGTAGAAGTTCCGAGTTCCAATTCTGCACTAACATTTACAGGCTGGGACATGGGCAAGTATCCTACATTTTCTGAGCCATTCCTCACCTTATAAAATGAGGATCATAATTATGCTTGTCTCCCCTGGTCAATAGTGCTATTGTGAAGTTCAAATGTATATGATCACTAGATAGAACCTTAGAGTGTATGTGTCCATTTGTAAATATGCATACCTATTGGGTTGTGCTCATTTATAATAAATATCCTGTAATTGTGTCATGTAATTAGGGTATAATATACCAACATTCCTTATATTATTCTACATTGTGTTATATTATATTACACTATAACATACCTTTTGCAACTCTTTAAGTGCTATATTAACATCAACTTTTCAGCTAAATAGATACCCACATAATGGGGCACTAATGGTAAAAATGACTTTTTTTTCTGGTAGATCTATTGAGTCCTCAGTTTTTCCCTGTAGTTTGCTTATGACTACTTTCCTGCCTATTTTTCCTCTGTATAGATGTTGTCATATCACCATAGTTTTCCCCACCTTATACTTGTGACTTTGTCATTGTAGGAAGTGCCTTGTTGGACAATCTCCTCCATTATTACATAATCAATAATCTGAATTTCATTTTTCAGTGGATGGCTTAGAGAATTATCTGGAGCACTGAAGGTTAAGGGACAAGCCCAGGCTCACACAGACAGTATAAGGAAGAATAGAAGTTGAAATCAGATCTTCTGGGCCCTGAGATCAGCTCCCTATTTATTATGTCATCTTTTCCCCATTCCTCTGTTATGTATTAATGGTTGATAAATGGACCTGGTGAAAAGCGACAGTGCTGGGTTTGAATCCTTCTGTCAGCACCAGGCAGGGTACCCATCCCCATAGCGCCATATGTCCTTTTCCCAACTGACTTTCACTGGAGACTTGGTGAGTCCCTCTCTGAACTAGAGCATTTTCTCACGAAGGGGATGGGTGGATGGCCCTGGATGCTCCCTCTACCTTCCTCCTCTGCCCAGCACAAATTCTGGAGGGTTGTGGTGCCTTTGGGGACCAAAATCAAGGATAAAGTCTGGCCCCAAATGGGCTACTTTCCTCCTCTGCAGGCTGCGTTGAGGGCCCTGCCTGTTACTTGGCTTTGAGAGCTGCTGGTGAGACTGTGGAATAGTGGAAATGAAATCCATGCCGACAATGATTAACATCTGAACAAATTTCCTCCTGCCCTGAGAGGAGGGAAGGAGACAGACTGTGCTCTCCAATTACCGCTGTTCAGGGCTATTTGCTGAACATATAGGCAGAAAATATGCTGCTCAGACCCAGCCAAAAAGAAGACTCCACCAAATGGATCATGAGATTTTTTTCCTCCATAAATAAAAAAAAAAACTATTTGGGGGAGGAAAGGCAGAATAAATACTTTTGTTAAAACTTAGAAGAAATGTGTACCTCTGGCTCACTAAAGCTGAAGAATCTTAGGAAGAAGGGAAGAAAATTAAAGCTACAAGACGAGCCCAGTGTTCACATGAGCATTTATGAAGGAGGGGACACCTGGGAGAAATAGCACAACAGCCATTATTCTCACCTGGGGACCAAGGGTCCTCTCTCCTTGGGGATCTCTTCCATTGAACAGAGATGTTGTCTTAGCTACCCCAAACAGGACGCCGCCAAGCAAGACTCCAGAGATTCCGGCCATGCAGAGCGAGTTTGGAGAGGACGTTACCAGAATCACTGATGGAGAGCTGAAAGGGACCTCAGAGACCATCTGATCTTGGTCTAACGCCTTCATTCTAAAGTTGAGGGATACTGACGCAGAGAGATTAAGTGATTTGCCCAGGAATTCCGCAGAACTACAGAGCCATGATAATTGGCAGAGCTGAGATTTGAACCCAGAGCCTCTGGCTTCAAAATAGGGTAGTTCTCATTGTACCTCATGGACTTTAGTTTGGGATTAAACTGTCTTTTGGATTGGGGTGATTTACAATACCCAGAATACACCTTGTTGACTTCAAAGGGGCCCCCATGCTTTTAGGAGTGATGGGCTAATGGAATAGAGCTCATTAAGAGTCAGCCTTTTCAAATGGAAATTGTCTGGCTTTTATGTGGGGACTAGAAAGGCCTTCACGCAATTAACTCTTGCCTCTCTCTGGGACTCATGGAGGGGGGGACACTGCCCCCACCGAATCGGGAGATAACAGGAAACGGAAACGATCTGCCTTTATCATCCCTTGGGTCCGCATGAGACTGTCACTGACCCAGCCTTGGCAGGACCTGGACTCAGCCTCAGTTATGCCCCATAGAATCTTGAAAGATGATAACAAAAGTGATGAGAATAGTGATAATGAATAATAATAAGCTACACATATTGACTCACTCTCTTTCTCTCTCCTTCTCTCTGTCTCTGTCTGTCTCTTCCTCCTCCTCTTCTCTGTCCCTCTCTCCTCCTCCTCCTCCCCTATCTCTCTGTGTCTATCTCTCCATCTCTGTCTCTGTGCGTGTCTCTCTGCTATCTCTCTATCTCTGTCTCTCTCCCTTTCTCCCCCCTCTTCTGTCCCTCTCTCTCCCATCCCTCTGTCTCTGTCTGTCTGCCTGCCTGTCTGCCACACACACACACACACACACACACACACACACACACACACTCTTCCTGTTTTGTGTAGAACTGAGCTATTCTAAATAAAGCACAGGAGTCACATTAAGCATCTCCAGCCATCATCACGTGGCCTCCACTGTGATCTGAGCCCTGACTGGAACCGGAGCGAGCGGGCCTCTGCAACCTGGTCCGAGGCCCAAGGAGCTAAGGCTGTGGTGGTGGCCAGAAACGGTGAACGAGACAGTGAGGACATCTCCCCAAAAGGGATCCTATCTGGGGGAGCCCAGCCAGGGCTGATCACTGTCCCCCCAGGGACCAAGGCAGGCAGAGAAAAATCGAGCAGCCCAGGCAAGGACGGGGAGCTAGTTAGGGAGAATGCCGGGACGAGCGGCGATCAGATGGCGGACCTGCCAGAGAAGCACGATGGGGGCTGCACCGCAGAGGGATTTCAGGGACAGGGAAACAACATTTGATGCCTGAAGGGAAAAAAAAACCTGTAGCAAGCACAGGACGCGTTGCCCCAGAAGCAGAGCTTGGCAGTGACCTGGGCCCTTCCAATATGGGCTATGTGTTAATGGAGCCAAAATATTGAAAGCAAATATTGACTTCAGCTCCTTAAAATGCATTTAATTATTTATTTTGAATAATTTGATACTCGAGTAAATTAATGCTAAAGCATTTCTCTGTTTGTGCCAAATCAGTGCCTCCCAGTAGGAAGTCAGTCCATCTTTGCAAGCAGGCTTCCATTCTCAGTAGGCAGTCCATTTCTGCAGAGTGCCATTAAGTTTATTTCAAAACGAACCAGTAAAGGTATATGGAGCAGGCAGTAATAGCATGGAAAATATCCAAAATTACTAGACCCAGCAACAGAACTTGGATGCCGTTTTCATGCACTAATAATTTGTAGTCTACATATTGAAGGTAACTATAAACTGACTACTTTCCGTGTTAAAGCATTCAGGTAATTAAAATACGCTGTTAGTTGTCTACCTTTCAACATTTGGGAACAAGAAGCCACTGTCTTTTTGTCTTCCCCCCCCCTTTCTTTCTTCCTTCTTGTTCTTTTTCTTCTTTCTTTTTATTTATTTTCTTTCATTCCTTTCTTCCTTTCTTTATCTCTTCTTTTCTTCTATTTCTTTTCTTCCTTCTTTTTTCCTTCCTCTCTTTTTTATTTTTCTTCCTGCCTTCCCACCCTTCCTCTCTCTTTCCTTTCTTTCTTCCTTTCCTTTCTTTTTTATTTCTCTCTTTTCTTTCCTCTCTTTCTCCCCCCCTTCCTCCTTCCCTCCCCTCCTTCCTTCTTTCCTTCCTCCCTCCCTCCCTCTCTTCCTTCCTTCCTTCCTTCCTTCCTTCTTTCCTTCTTTACTTCCTTTTTCTTTCTTTTTTTCCTGTTGCTCAGGACTCAGATCTTTGCCTAATCAAGTGAAATCAAAATTAGTTTAGAATTGGAAAAGACCATACATATCTAGGCCAAACTTCCCAGTTTGTAGAAGAAAAAGTTAAGGAGAGTCAGGAAATGACTTACTCAGGATACCCCATCTCTTTAGAGCAATGATTCCTATCCATCCCTATTGAATGATGAATTTCTATCTAGAAGGCACATCTGAAGCCATCTAGCCCCACCCCTGCTTTGACAAATGAGGGAACAGAGGCCCAGAGAGGTAGAATACCTTAGCTAAGTTTAGGTAGGTATTAAGGATTGGAGCTGGGGTCCCCTAACTGCCCCTCCAGTCCTCTTCCTTCTCAATGAACTACCAATGAAGAAAGGAAGGAAGGAAGGAAGGAAGAAAGGAAGGAAGGAAGGAGGGAGAAAACTCATCTTTTTGTAACCATGACTGAAGTCTAGGATGGTTTCTATCTCCTGAAGAAGTGTCATTGTGCCAGGACAAGATCCCTAATAAAGGGGTAAAAGACTGTATGAACTAACAAAAGAAAAGACACTTTAATGTCATGGATGAAATAACCAGCAAGAGAAGAGAAAGAATCTCCAATTTGCAGAGTGCCCAGATCATTTGGGCTTCCCATACTTCTCTCTTCCATGGAGGGCCAGGTGCACATCTGGAACAGCAGTTTCCCTGTGGGTCCCTCAACTTTTTTGACGAAGAATAAGAAATTGTGGCAGGCTTGTTCATTTTTTTAAGACTATGTTTAAAATTATCAGATGGGTTTGGCAATTCTATGGATAATTTACCCAGGAGGATTAAACTGCCTCTAGAGTTTTCAGTAGTCCCTGGAGAGGACTAAGAGTTTCAAAGGAAGCAGCTGAAGAATATGAAACTAGGGCAAGAGCGGAGGTCAGAAGCAGCTCCAGGCTCTCCCCCCACCTTCTCTAGATAGACTTCATCCCTTTGCAAGTATACACACACACATACACACACACACACACACACACGCACACATGTCCACGCAGACACATACACACAGAGACACACACATGCACAGATACCTTCTGAGTACTGGAAACCTTTTTATCAGATCTACTGACAAAAGACTGAGTCCTTTGGGAAGAAGACTCGAGAAAGAAGTCTGCCCTCCTCTGCTCATTGCTTCTTGACTGCATTGAAACCAGGCTTTCTCTATTCCTTTCTCCAAAGTTTCTATTTTTAAGGTTTTCTTTGGCAGGTTCAGGCCAATAATTCAAAAGCAAACCCTCTCAGGCAAAAGGTATTGTGTTTTTCCAGTTTGGGGAGCCATCTTTTCCTCCATGAAGTCTATCTCCAAGGGAATAGAAAGAGTATTAATGGAGAGTCTGATCAAATACATGGCAGTCATCAAGCTCGAGGCTGGAATGATGAGTAGATGGAATCTGGACCACAAAATATAAGGAACTTTTAGTGCTTTTCAGAAACTCTCCTTCACTCTGTTTGGTCTCAACAATTCATGGGATGCTATTGGGCCAGAGGAAAGACCCAATTGAAAATGTAAATTGTGTTTGAAGGGAGGAGCAAACCACAGACTTATTGGCGCTCCTCTTCCCCTATTTTAGTAGTAAATATGTTGAAGGAATGGGTCATGGGACCGATAAATTTTGAAAGGAGGCAGAGATTATTTTCAGGGCTTAAAAAATTGGTGTTGTCTTCTGTGCACAGAGCCAGTCATTCGGTCAACAAGTATTTATTAAGCACATACCCTGGGGACAGAAAAACTCATCTTCCTGGGTTCAAATTTGACCTTAGACATTTATTAGCTCTGTGACTTAGGGCAAGTCATTTATTTTATTTGCCTCAGTTTACTTTTCTGTTAAATAAGCCAGAGAAGAAAAAAGGCAATCCATTTCAGTATTTTTGTCAAGAAAACCTCAAATAGAGTCACGGAGTTGGACACTACTAAAAAAATAACTGAACAACAGCTTACCAGACACTAGGGCTACATTGAAAGGCAATAAACAGGTTTATAAAATCAGGGTTCAAGAGAAAGGCAAATTTGAGAGGGAGAGGAAAAAACACTGAGGCAATCACCAGCCACTTCATAGTCTTTCCCAGAACCTTAGTCAGAAAACTGAACCATCCGACCCATTTTTACAGAGGATTAACCTGGGCTCAGAAAGCAAACAGTGCTTTGCAAAAGGTCACATGGGTAGAGCCGACTAAAGCTGGGTTTGACCCTCGGGTTCCTGCCCCTAATCTGCTGACACCCTCTCCCCCTTCCTCTGCCACAGCCATCAGGGGCACCACAAGCATACCAGGTCCAGCCAATCCCTTCCAGCTGAGGCGTTCTTTTCTGCTGTTTTGTTTTGTAGAGAAGAGAGCTTGATTGCCACAGTCCAGGCCTCTTCTTTGAGCCACCAAGAAGAGCTCTGAGACCCCGAGTGGAAGGAGCCATGGGCCTGGAAGGCCGAGTCCCTGCTCCCTAGCATTGCTTTTCTACTCACTACTTGGGGGGCTTCAGTGAGCCGCCATGTAAATAAACATCAGCTTCGTTATCCGTAAAAGGAAGGGGAAGGAACAGTTCCTTGAGGTAGGGGGTCTCCTTTGGTTTGGTCCTTAGATGTTCTGTTTCTCTCACAAAGTAGATACTTAAAACATCCTTGGTGGATTGAATTGACCTACTTCCTGTTCCTCACACACACTAGCCGGCTCTGCTCCCTTGCATAGGCCATGCCCAATGCCAGTAGCTCACTCCCTCCTCAGCTCTACTCTTTGCAATTCTTTTCTCTCTTCAAAACCCGATTTAAGCCCAGCTGGACCTTCCAATTGCTCATGGGACCCACAGCAACTACCTTGTATTGAGTGACTTTGTTAATAGTTGTTTTGTTTTTCTCTGCATGGAGGCTCCTTGAAAACAGAAACTGTTCTACTTGAATCTTTATATCACCACACAGGGCATAGGAAAGGACATGTTTATTTGTTAAGTTCTCTTATGAACCAGGTACTGTTCCATACTGGGACCCAAAGGCAAAACATAGAACTCCTGCCCTCCCGAGGATTCCATTTTTTCCCTGAGCCCTATCATATTTAATCATGAATAAATGTTGATTAATGGGTTGGAGTGGATTTGAGAAGGGCCGGGAGTGAACCAAAATCTATAAATGTTTTTGTTTTTGTTTTTTTTTCCAGCCTGGAATTTCAAGTGTGTAGTAATATGATGCTGAATCAGAGATAGTGAGTGTCCCTCACATGGCTGGTGACAGAAATCTGAACCTAACCCAAGAAGCACAGAAACTCAAGAAACACGCGCTAGGCGACATCCAAAACGAATCCAGGTCAAAGTAGGACAGAAAGTGATTGGAGCCATCAAAGGGCCATTTTCTGAGGAACGTGGAAGCATGATGTGACCACAGAAAAGAGAATCGATAATCTTCCGTTCCCAGTGGAACATCTGCAGCCATGGTCCATTCAGCCCAATGTGGTGATGGCTATGTCTTCCAAGCCTTGATCTGTAAAGGCCTTTTCCTGTAAGTTAATTGACATGACCACTAAGCATTCAGGGAGAAAAGTGAGAGAGAAAGCATCTGCTTTCCCAGAAATCTCACTTGAAGTATCCTAGTGTTTTCATCTTCTGGTAGACAATGGGATTATATTTCCACTACAGTCGCCTGCTTTGTAAACGGCCTGTTCCTGCAATTTTCCATCAGCAGGGAGCGTTCATGAAAATTTTACCAAAAATAAGGACAGCTGGAACGGACCCAAAAGAGGTAAGGAAATCAGTGCTCCCATCATTTGCAAATAAAATGAGTTTCAGAACCCTGTTGCGGCCTCTAAGTTGTGAACTCGGAATGGGGAAAGCAAGCAGCACTATGCAGATTTCCTTCCTCTGGAACTCAAGGGGAGGGTCTGCCAGGGCTTGTGACAGGTACGAGTCTCTAACTTCATTTTCTCCAATACACTGCATATACCCTGCACCCCGACTTGCTGCTCAAAAATTAAATAATGCAGTTACATGCCCTGTGAGAATTCACCCATGGACTTAACATGGGCTAATATGCTGGTCCCATAATGTAGGAAGTCCGTTCTCGATTTTTTTGCATGTTTCAGAGAAAAAGGAGAGAAATAAAAGGCCCAGTTGTGAGGTGATTTTTTTTATTATTTTCTGTGATTTCCCTGCATAAAGAGAGATCCCAGGCTATATTTTATTCACTAAAACATTTCTCAAGGTTTCCACATGCGCTCCCCTCCACCACTCGATACCACACAGGGGTCTGTAATGAGGAAATGCAGCCAGTGTAAACAGAGGCAGGGTACATCCTGCCGAAAATAGACCAAATGGATTTGGGGGGGGGGGAAGGCTTAAAGCTGAAGGAGAGAAGCCATAACTCATATCCTTCCCATTGGGATGCCCCGTAGGCAGCAGAGGCAGCATGGTAAGTACAACGAAAATTGGATTTAATAATTGCCACTAATAAAGGGGCAAGGCTATACGGCAATTTACCGTGCTGTCGGCAAAATGAATTGCTGAAGGCACATTAGCCGTGTGTTAGATAACACACACACACACACACACACACACACACAGGCTTGCACACAAAGTAAGTAAATTAGAATGAAAATAACTAGAGAGTAAATACTCCATGTATGGGCCCACCATAATTCCTTTTAAAAGTCTTTTAAAGATACATTCCCCCTGTGATTCTCTTTCTAGTGTTCATGTTTTATCCAATTCAATAAACATATTTCTCACTTTTTAAAATGGCCATGATTGGCCTTTTGATTTTCCCAATTGGTAAGTGAAGGAATGATGTCACCCAGTCACATTAAATACGATTAACCCGACCATAACGAACCTCCAGAGCATCCATTCGACATGAGCTGACACTTTTATGCCCTTTGTGACAAATGGCCGCCCGGGTTAGGCAAGCTTTTTTCCAAAGCAAGCCCCAAAGAATACCAGCGTGGCTCTTGCCACCGAACGACAAACGGGGATCAGGATTAACGGGCCTTTATGAACTTTTCCAAGAGAACTCTGCTCATTCAAATACTTGGAGAGTCTCATTTATTTTTATCTGAGGCATCATTTTTCATGGAGTGCTGGTGCCAAAGTCAACAGACCTGGAGCCAAGCTCTGTTCCCTGTTCTCCATTCGGATCCTCCTCTTCTTGGCTGCTCCCCATGCTGTGTCTTTTTGAGCTGGGAAGGTAAATAAATGAGGCTGCCTCATCAGAATCAGTTCAGCCAAAATGCTGAGTAGCACATGATTTTTCACCAGCTTATCCCAGGGTCCACGGCGAACCTTGCACTCTTTTTCTCTTCCTTTTCTTTCTCCTTGATTTATTTGACTTGATTTTATTTTAAGAAAAGAGTTCTTTCACTCTTTAGTGACAAGTTTGGATTCTCCAAATATGACAAAGAACCTGGATATCTAATCACTTCTCCACAAGGAGCAGTCCTCCAGAAAGGGATGGACGGTCAAAGTCCCACGATTGTTCAGATACACATGAGATCTACCAATCAATCGGCAATCATGAGATGAATGGAATAGTAGGTAAGGCCCAGAGGCTGGAGGATTTCATTTTTTTAAAGTCACATTCAAAAGTCAAATAGCCTAGAGATGATAGGGAAGCACAAGAGTTTAGTGAGGGGAGGAGTGACTTCCCTGCTCTAGGAAAACCACTGATGTGGTTTTGTGGAAGATGGACTGGAGAGGGAAAGGCCCACAGAGCCTGGATCCGCCCCTCAATCACCTCCTTTATTCATAGGGAGGTAAACTGAGACCACTTGTCTGTGTTTCCCAAGTGTAGCCCTCCAGGTGATCCCCTTAGACTGCTGGGCAGTGCTCAAAGGGAGCACCCTCCAGCTGGAGCAAACGGTCTATATTGCCCTAGGAGGGAAGAGTATTGGGCCAGAAATGTTTAGCTATATCTCTTTAGCGCATAATCCCAAGAAATTACAAAATCAACAGAATACACTGGCATAAATTGCTTTTAAAAATCCCTTGGTCTTTTGCAAGAAGGAACATGTTGCCAATATTCTTGTAGATGCTGCCATGATTCTCTCCTAAAAAAACTAGAGAAGTGATTTTGTGCAGAAATGCAGATGTTGTTTAAAGAAGCAAGGATTTCTCCCTTTCCCCATTTTTGTGCTAATTTTCTCCTATTTTTGTATTTCATACACAATCGCAGGAACTAGGAGTCACAGAATTAGGACTGGAAATGAACCTCAGAGGCCATCCTGCCCAAAATTCCCATTTACAAGATGAGAAAACTGGGGCTTAGAAAAGCAACTTGGCCAAAGTTACCTAGAAAATAAATCACAAATGCAAGATCCAGATTTGGGCCCTCTGCTCATTCATTCACTCATTATTTATTGCCACAGAGATCTACTATGTGCAAAGCTAATGCCACCCCTTTTCTGATTACCTTCCTATACCTCCTAAGTGCCTACATTTCTATATATTTTCTATTAAAATACCCATGCCTTGAGATCATAGGCTTCTTTGTTTCGTTTTGGTTTTGCCTTTCTTTGTATCCCCACAACTAAGCACAATGCCTGACACGAAGTAAATGTTTAATGAAGGCTCGGTGACTGTTCCCTGTCTAAGAGCTGGGCTTGATGCTGGGGAGATTAAAAAAAAAAACCTGTTTACCAGATAATACATGATCCCTTCCACAGATACTCATGTGGAATGATCTTGAGATGATAGATTTACAGCCCCTAGATTTATAATGCATCAGTGATAGATTTAATGCTGGGAAAAGTCCTTAGAGATTATCTAGTCCAACCCCCTCATTCAGAGCTTGAAGGGACCTTTGGGGCTATTTCATCTCTGCCCCCTCCCATTTTACCAATGAGGACAGTCTAGCCCAGAGAGGTTTATTTACTTTCCCAAAGTCACACTGATAACAAGGGACCTCAGATTTAAATTTCACTCTTCTGGGCTCTAATATTTTTTAGTACAATGGCATTATTTTTCTTTAAGTTGTACATCCTGCTCTCTCATCATGGTGTCTACGACTCCAGTCCAGTGTTATTCATCGGAACATAAAAAGGAGAGGAAAAAAGTGTCCTGGCATATTCAAATGTTGTGTGCTGACAGAGTGAGCCAGGGAAGTTTTGTGTTAATCAAGTGAAATCAGTAGATTTACAAGTACCAGTATGTCATCCAAACCTACTGAATTAGTAAACCCTCTGTATTCTTTCCAAAATGGAGTTCTACCAAAGAGTCTCTAGTTAATGTTGACATTATCCAGCACTGGGAATTCGCCGAAGCGTATTCAGATACCTAAAACACATACAGCAACACACCTTCAAAGGATACTGGCTTTTTGTTAAGTTTAGTTTCTGAGAAATTGTGAGGAACTCTACCTTGATCTGCTTTCATTCATTTCACAGTTATTTACCGAATGTTTACCGTATATGAAGCTGATGTCATTTCTTTTCAGATTACTTTTGTGTATCTTGGACATGGCTCGGTTGCTCCATATTTTCTCCCTAAAAATGTGTGCCGTTAGACCACGGGCCATTTTGTTTCATTTTAATTTTGCCTTTCTTTGTGTAAGTAAAACTTGATACCTGACATATAGTAAGTGCTTAATAAAGACTCTTGGACTATTTCCTGCCTGAAAGCTGGACTAGATCCCACTTTCACTAGGGACAAACCCCAAAGGGGCCAATAAAATGTCACATATTCCCAAAAATCACTGATTCTTTCTAGACAGTGGAATCAGCAATATGCATAACTCAAGTGGTAGCCCCAGTATCCCCAGTCCCAATTTCTTAGAAGACCCTTTGAACACAAGCCCAAATTGAAAAAAAAAATCCCTGGGGTATTTCTTAGAATCACAGGATGTGGACCCTGAAAGAATCATAGAGATCTTTTGATCCAACCCCTCATCTTCTAGAAGAGGAAAAAAATTGGACAAAATGCATGGCAAGCTATATGAATAGCACCTGCTTGGGTACATGGATAATAATAATAATGATGATGATAAACAACATTTATATAGTGTTTATTATGTGCCAGCCACTGTGCTAAGT
Source organism: Sarcophilus harrisii (assembly GCF_902635505.1). Lineage (NCBI taxonomy): Eukaryota > Metazoa > Chordata > Mammalia > Dasyuromorphia > Dasyuridae > Sarcophilus > Sarcophilus harrisii. The sequence continues at coordinate 656,791,471 of NC_045427.1, forward strand.
ACTTTTCACATATTATCTCAAATTAACTGCCTTGGCAATGCTGAAAAGTAGGTGCTATTATTATTCCCATTTTACAGATGAGTTAACTTAGACAAACCAAGGGTAAGTGACTTGCTCAGAGTCCCAGAACTCATAAATTTCTGACTCCAGGCCCAGGACTCTATCCACTGAGCCACTCAGCTGCCCTTATAGTAATGTACAGGCTCCTCTAAACAAATACTTTTCTAGCTCTCAGACACATTCTCCAGGGATATCAAAACAAAAGAAAAATTAACAATTTGGAAATAATAAGTTTAAGGTGCTTAGTTTAGGTCAAAAAATAGAGAGCAGAAGTTTTGAACTCGAATCCAGAGGTTAAACAGAATGTTGAACAAAGACAAGACATAATCAATCTCAAGTTTTCAGGGAGCAAATTCTGATCGAGTATGTCGAGATAAAAACTAGCATCCTGAAGTCTGAGCTTCCTAGGAAGAATCGATTTAGAGCAATTAACACTTTGGCAATGCCAGGGTTTCACATATACTTCTAGAATAGTGAAATGGATGACACGGTGTTCCGAAAGGACCCAAACAAAAATGTGTTTGATTGTAACAAAAGGTGGAACCCAGCATTCTGAGGCAGCCAGAGAATTCTCTTTGACTAATTTATAAAATCAATTAATCAACTAAAGTACAGAAAGATCTTTAATCGCTTCAAATGCATTGTGTCATTGGATGAAATTAAGTAAGCCTACCCGGGAAATACATTGGGATTGGTTGAAAGAACTGAAAGAACTGGAGGTTTTTTTTTTTTTTTAAACTTCCAGGTATAAGTATATCAGAAAATGGATTTTAGGATCAAGTGAGATAAGTCCTGTAAGTTTAAGAGCACCAAATCTCAGTAGAGAGCAGTGGAAACTTCACAGAGATTCTAGTAAGGGAAAAAAAAATCTGCCTCCTTAACTCACTTCTATAGCTTTACTGATTTGCTGCTGGGATCTCTTTTTGTGAAACACATTGACCCATAAGTTTATCTCATTCCTTCGATTGATGTCAATATAGTTCCTGTGTATGGTTATTTCCAGTATTCAGGAATTCATTCTTTGGCCGCATGTGCTAAGCATGAGCCCACTCGCCCCAGAGAATTTGTGGATAATTATGGGAGAATGTGCTTCAGACTTCTGTGGTATTTTTTCTACCAATGTTCTTATTATCCTATATCGTTTAAAACCCCCTTATTAAAACCCAGTGAACTTTGGCTGACCAACTGATAATCAATGGAAAACATACCACAGGAGGGTTTAAAAATAACAAAATTAGAAAACATTTTCAGTCTTTAAGGTTATTCTAAGAACCTTCTGGGGAGTTGTGGTGAGTCACCTTCAGAGGGAGTAATTAATACACTTGTGCTTTGGAATTGTGGGACTGGAGACAAAGGTAAGAGGACAGTGTACAATAACACATTTTCTTGATAATATAGTTTGCTCCTGTCCTTTCAATTTCCTCAATGAATATATTTCTATCTATTCACACCTACCATGTAACTCTCCATTTTCTTCTGTGTGATATTTCATTTTATTTCTTCGGTGAGTGTTTTCCATAACTCTACCAAAATTTTCACCCAAATTCCAGAACCACAGAAATTCAGAGTAAAGATAGTTTCAGCAACCATTTACTTCAACCTATACGTGAATGTGTCTCCACTATAGGATAAAGAAAAAAGTAAATAACTTTCCTCATTCTCTTTCTGAAGGGTTTAAATTATGGGAAAGGTTGCAATTAAAAAAGACGGACTTTTGTTTCCTTTGGAAGCTTGAGGAATTAAGTAGGCTTTGCCATTTGCCAAAAGCAGTTCAGATTTCTTTATTCCTCTTCTTTATGTCTGGTTTAACTTGATGGTTTTCTTTGTCCGAAATAAACCTACTGATTTACAAGCTCTACACATCATTATCTGGACACCTGACATTTTTAATATCTCCTTGGTCTTTCCCATGTGTATGAATAGATCTTCTAGTCATCTCCATATTTCTCAGGCTTAATTTCTCCAGTACATTATCCAGAAACAAGAACATCCAAATGTCTCACCAGCCACAGAGAAACCCTTTTCAAATTGAACCTTGCACTGGATCTTTTCTGACATCTTTGTTCAACATGTTCTTCTTTCTTTTAGGCTTAGATTGAAGTTTATTATGAGATCTTGATCAGTGCAATTGTTATTCTTAATTCTTTCAAAGTATCTTGAATAATATAATTGTGTAGCTATGAGAGGCTTAGTTTTGGAAAGAATCTGCAGGGTCAGTTTCCTGTTGGATGTTTTTTTTTAAGTCTTCTTGATCCCTAATAATATTTTCATTGATGGTGTCCTTAACTTACATATAGATGGCCAGCATAAAAATGTATACAGGTGGAAGAGTAGACAAAAAGTCCCAAAGTCATTGATCATTTCTCAGTTGTTGGCTTGGGGCATTTTTTAAAAATGTGTGCAAATACTAAAACCTAGACTTACCTAAGGTTCCACAACTACCAACTATCTGAGAGCCACATATGAACTCAGCTCTGACTTTAAGGCCAGTGTTCCTAGTCGTTGTACACCACTTAGCTATCCTATCCAGTCATTCTGATCTCTGTCTTGCCACTGGATCCAAATGGCTCCAGAGGAGAAAGTGAGGTTGGTAACCTTGCACAGCTCTCCCTCCCTCAAATCTAATTCAACTGCATGTCATGGCATTACCTCCTTGATATCATGGCCCTTTTTGAGAACAAAGAACAAACAACAGTGTGTGTACTAACAAGATCTGAGGTGTTTCTTTTTTTTTTTTTCCAAAGCTTTGGGTATTTGATATTATCCTTTCCCTGCAACATGCCTTGAATATAACAATTCCTCATTGCCTTCTCAATCCTATTGAGCCTTTAGCACAGATTTTTAAACAGGTTACTTTCCCCCATTCTGGGTATTTTAGTACTATGTTTCCCACCCCTATAGAGCACATTCAAGATTATTATATTAAAGTTCATGTGTGTTCTTTTCATTTTCCTTAATGGTGAGAGCAGTTATAGTAATCTTTACAAATATCTTCTATTTTTCTCAAAGTTAGTGTTTATCCAATTTTATCTAATTCCTTTGGAATGATTTTATTTAATGGCATTTTTTACCAGTTATTTATAAATTACAAAAATCAATTATTTTTCCAAACATATTTTGCCAAACATTAGACCTAAAAGAATACATTAGGGTGGCAACGTTTTTTTTTAAAAGAACCATCTCTAATTGAACTTCAATGAGCATGGATTTGAAAAGAATCAAATCATAATAAAAATAATAAGAAATATACTTTACATGGCATATTAGGATTCGAAAAACACTTTATGTGATTATCTCATTTCCACATCAAAATAGTTACAAATTCTTTATTCTAACAATGAAGCATAGTGTTTTAAATCTTTCCTTTCACTCAAAGCAGCTTCTGTGTACCATCTCTTCATTCTATTCAATATTAGTCAATATCATAAAGAAAGCAGCAAACCTACTTCATGTTTAAAAATTATAGACAAAGACTGTAATGATTAAGTAATACTATTAGCATTTATTTAAAATCATATGTATAATATTTTTTACTGATAATAAATCACAAAGAAATTTATTTTCAAGCAATATATTGTTTTGTATATGTACATATATATAATTTTACCATGTCTTAAAGATAAAAGCAAATTTGCTTATTAATATGAATGATTTGCCTGTTTATTATTTTTTTCTAATAGCTTTTTATTTACAAGTTATATGCATGGGTAATTTTACAGCATTGACAATTGCCAAACCTTTTGTTCCAATTTTTCCTCTCCTGCCCCCTCACCCCCTCCCCTAGATGGCAGGATGACCAGTAGATGTTAAATATATTAAAGTATAAATTAAATACACAATAAGTATACATGCCCAAACCTTTATTTTGGTGTACAAAAAGAATCGGACTCTGAAATATTGCACAATTAGCCTGTGAAGGAAATCAAAAATGCAGGTGGGCATAAATATAGGGATTGGGAATTCAATGAAATGGTTCTTAGTCATCTCCCAGAGTTCTTTCACTGGGCGTAGCTGGTTCAGTTCATTACTGCTCCATTGGAACTGATTTGATTCATCTCATTGCTGAAGATGGCCAAGTCCATCAGAATTGATCCATATGTATAATTTTTATAATAATAGCTTTTTATTTTTCAAAATACAAGCAAAGAGAATTTTCCAAATTCACCCTTGCAAAATCTTGTGTTCCAAATTTTTCTCCCCCCCCCCTTCCACCTCTCTCTGAGACAGCAAATAATCCAATATAAGTTTAACACATGCAAGTCTTCTAAACATGTTTCCACATTTATCATGCTGTACAGGAAAAATCAGATCAAAAGGGAAAAAGTGAAAAAAAAGCAAGCAAACAGCAACAACAACAACATAAGGTAAAAATACTATGTCGTGATCCACATTTGGTCCCCATAGTCTCTTTCTGGATGTAGATGGCTCATTCCATCACAACTTTATTGGAATTGGCCTAAATCACTTCATTGTTGAAAAAAGCCAAGTCCATCTCAGTTGATCATATAATCGTGTAGTTTCCATGTGCCGTGTTCTCTTGGTTCTACTCCCTTTACTTAGCATCAGTTCATGTAAGTCTTTCCAGGCCTTTCTGAAATCATCCTGCTGATCATTTCTTATAATATTCCTTTACATTCATATATCACAACTTATTTAGCCATTCTCCAACTGATGGACATCTACGCAGTTTCCAGTTCCTTTCCACTACAAAAAAGGGCTGCTATAATCATTTTTGTACACGTGGTTCTTTCCCTTTTTAAAATCACATATATAATTACCTATGTATCCTTACAGAGAGGAAAATGAAACATTGGAAAGGATACACTTTACACTAAGAGCAACCTTTTCTCAGCTCTTCGGTGGTTAATGCTCCTTTCAGCCTTGAATTATTTTGTTGTTTTGTTTTTCTGTGCCAGCTGTATCCTACAATAATAGAATGTAAGTTTTTTGAGAACAGGGCTGTTTGTCATTGTTTCCCCTCCCCTGTGCCTTGAACAGAGTAAGCACTTAATGTTTTTTGCATTAAATTGAACCAAATGAGATAGGATTTCAGTGCCATGACCAAGTAGAAATTCTTGCCAGGACCACCCAGTTGGCCAAAGACCAAGCCACAAGTAGAAATCCAATTTCCTGCTTCCAGGAATCCTGGTCTCCTCACCACCGCCACCGTCACCATCACCATAAATATGAGCAAGTGAAAAACCATCTCTAGATTGAAGTGAATTTGTCATAAATTAAACACCACTCTGGTTGAAATTGAAAAATGCCTTGAAGGAGCAAGCTGTGTCCATTCTTGTAGGGCATTTTTCTTATCAATATGGCAAAGAAAATGTACCCAATATATTGACATTTTATTTCAAAAAATAATATCTATTTTCAATTATTTATATTTGTAGCACATTTAAAAAATAGGAGGAATTCTAGTAAAATCGTTTTAATTGTATCATTTTATACATCATTCAGTTCATTAAAATGTAGATTCAATTTGCGAAATGTGGAATCAGACCTGGATATGGGCAGGAGGAACACCACCATTACTACTGGTACCAGGGCCATGAATGCCAGGTCTAAGAGAGTCGGCTGCAGATAGCCAAGGCAAGTGAAGGATCTCTCTTACTCTTCTGCATCCAATCAGAATGTCGGAGAGAAGAAAAAGAGAGGGGGAAAGCATGTAGTAGCTAGATTGCACTACCTTGATAAGGATTTATAAAGATTCTCTTATTTGATCTTCTTAACAACCCTGGAAGGAAGGTACTATTATAATCTTCATTTTTCAATTAAAAAAAATAAGGCAGACCGAGGTTAAGTAATCTTCCCAGGCAAGGTCACTCAGCTAATAAGCTCTTGGGTTAGATTTGAATTCAGATCTTCCTGGCTTCAGAGCTAACACTCTATTCATTGGACTCTTGTAACGGGGCAATTTCTGGACTAACTTCCTTCAAATGCATTTCATTGTATCCTTTTCACCAAATACTCATTTGGCCTCTTGTGTGTGTGTCAGACGCTCCTGGAAAGAATGGCGGATGAGCCTCGGATCTCTCTGAACCCAGGCAATGGTTCTTCCGATGGATAAACTCCCCCATCGCTGAGCATCTCCACAAATTCTGCTGGATGGGAGAGAGAGCCAATGGCCTTGATTGGCTGTGGGTATGTATGCGAATACGTGTGTATGTGTCAATGTACATATGGGAGTGTGTGTGTGTATATGTGTGAGATGTGATACATGTTAACACATGTGAGAATATATTGTGGGAGGATGTGTCAATGGGTGCACAATCACATCGCATATGTCTTTGCATACATATGTCTTTGGACATGTTATGCACATGTGTGCATGTGTATGTATCTTTGCATATCAGTATTTTATTATACGAGTCTATGGGTATATACATGTGCATGTGTGCATGTATATGCAAACATTACATGTGTTTGTGAGCATGTGTGCCTCTATCTACATAAATATAATTGCATGCATGGGTGCATTGTGCACATGTATGTATGTAAAGGGACATGTAGACACATACATATATGTTGCTGTGTGCAAATGTCTCTGAGGGGGATGTGTGTGCACGTGGGTGTGTATTACATAAGTGCATGTGTATGAGTGTAGATGGTGATGTCTGTATATGTAGATATATGCAGGTGCATAGGATGCATATATGTATGTACACAGGGGTCTATGAGTGTGCATGTATTGTGAGCAAACATGTCTACACATGTTTTATATGCATGAGTTGTGTACATGTGCGTGCATCTATGTGCACTGTGGGTGAGTGTGTTACATGAATGTGAGTGTGTTGCATGTTAATTTTGAGGTTGAAAGGATCCATTCGAATCCAAGCTCTTTTAGGGCAGGGTTTTCTTGGGGTTTTTGTTCTTGTTTTCATTTTGTTTCATTTTATTACAAGGACTTCATCCATTATCTGGCACATAACAGACCCTGAATGCACTTACTCCATCTCTCTCAGTCGCTGTCTTTCTGTCCTTTTTCTCCATTTCTTCTGCCTCTCTCTCTGTCTCTTTCTCTCTCTCTCTTTATGTATGTGTCTCTTTCTCTCTGCCTCTCTCTGTGTTTCTCTTTCCCTGTCTCTCTGTCTCAATCTCTCTCCATCTCTGATATATATCATATATCTGTTTATCATCTATCATATTTCTCTCTGTCTCTGTCTCTGTCTTTCTATTTATGTGTGAGTCTCTGTCTCTTTCTCTCTTTGTCTCTGTGTGTTTCTCTTTCCCTGTCTCTCCGTCTCAATCTCTTTCCATCTTTCATAAAGCTGTTTATCATCTATAATATTTCTCTCTCTTTCTGTGTGTGTGTCTCTCTCTGTCTGTCCCTACCTCTGTCTTTCTATTTCTGTGTGGTCATATACAGTCACTCTGTGGTCCAGACAATCCATTCTGGGCCCTCGCTTCCTCGAGGGCAAAGTGAGAGATTGTGCTTCTCTAAGATCCCTTCTAGTTCTAAATGCTAACTTCTTTCCATTCCCCATGCCATGGCTGGGGTCGGGGCAGAGGCAGACTCGGTGCTCTCCTTTGGAGCTGAGAAGGCTCTTCTACTCCTTAAACCCCCTGATTCTGTGATGATTCTAAGTGTTTTCTGCCAGAATCTCCAGGGTATCTCTAGGTAGTGTCATAGTGGACAGAACACTAAGCCCAAAGGCTGAAAAACTCACCTTCCTGAGTTCAAATCTGATCTCAGACACTTACCAGCTGCATGATCTTGGATAAGTCACTTCACCCTGTTTGCCTGAGTTCTCTCATTGCTAAAAATGAGCTAAAAATGGCAATCTACTCCAGCATCACTGCCAAGAAAACTCCAAAAGGGATCATGGATATCCAATCAAAACTGAGTTAATGAGAACCCGAGAGACCATCCACTCTGACCTCTCTCATAAGAATCTGGAGAATGGGCACAGAGAAGCTTGCCTAAAGCCACAAATCCTCTAAGCAATGGACCCGAAGTCCAGTTTTCTTTACAAGTTTTTAAGTCCACCCACGATCCCAGCTATAATACATCCTTTATGAATCGGGGAAAATCTCATTCTTTGACCTTCAACTTCCTCATCTGTAGAATGGGGATAATTATTTTTTCACCTCTTACCTCACAGAGTTTTTCCTAAAGAAAACATTTTTTAAATTTCAAAGGTCTCTCTAATGGGATCTACTAATATTTGCAAGTGAAGAGACTCTAGGTTGAGATAAGTCAAGTGATTTGTCCAATATCATTTCAAGCCAATAGGGCCCTGAGATGTCAAGTCCAACTCCTTCATTTTACAAAGAAAGAAACTGAATCATAAAGAGCAAAAGAGAACAAGGTGATACAGTAGTTTTCGTTTTGGTTTTGGTTTTATAGTGGAGCTAGGATTTAAATCCTGTTCTTCCAGAATCCAAATCTAGAAAGTTCTTCCCTAAAACCCCACTCTTCAATAAGGGGGATCCTGATCCTGCTGGATTTGAGTCTTAAGGTGAAGCACAGATCCAGAATGAGAAGTTAATCCTTCAGTTCCATTTCTGGATTGTGTATAAGTTTTGCTTTGGTAAATTCTAAAGTTAATTCTTGCCTTGAGAATGGGGGGAGGAACTGGATCTGGGCCCCTCCAGTGGTTAGAATTTCAATAAAAGAGAGACCTTGGGCTCCTGCTGCCTTCTGGAGTGTCTGCTCTTGGTGTCTCCATCTCCTAACCTGGGATGTAGCACTCATGCTCCTGCGCGTGACAAGGGCCCACACAGTAAATGGAAAGGGAGGCAGTAAATGATTTTGCTTTTCTAATTAGAGGATGTCTGCAAGACACAGATAGTGCACATTCATGCCCACAGAACAAAGCGCCCCGGTGCCCAACAGCCAGGTGGATGTCACCAGGAGCTGGGGATTTTTCTGAAGCTGGGCAGACCCATTAGCAAGCACCGACTCCCAGGATGCTCAGTGCCGATAAACAAGGGTGCCCATGATGAATATGGGCTTGGAGAGGAGGATGAAAAGAGTGGCAGATATGGCTGGAGTTTTGTATCCAAAGAGGGAATTTTCATTTCTTCCCTCCTAAAACAAGACTTCTTTCTCTCAGTCACATGAAACATAGACCACAGACATTAAAAATCAAAACACATAAATTTCGGGAATTCCTGATGCTGCTGAGTACAAGGTAAACATTTGGACGTTTTGACTGCAATTTTCTTTCATTCTTGTGGAAACCGTTAGAAAGTTGTATTCTGGGGCCACATGGAGCATCAAGGGAAGCTCATGTCTGAACCACTTGATTCCATTCTGTTGAAATGAATTTGGTCACTAATGTACATGAGGGGCGAGGGGGACAGAGACAAATTATCCTGCTCCAAAAGCCCCCATCCTCAAGGAGCTTCCAATCAGTGGGAGACGGGCAGAATCACAGATTTAGAACTAGAAGGCATTTTTTTAGGTCACCGAGCCAATTGTGCAATTAATCACTCAATAAGCGAGGCTACCAACAATCTTGTGTCCTGGAAAGTAGATTAGTTGTAGCCTCTAACTTTACAGAAAAGGACACTGAAGAGTTTGAGGGATTTGTCCAAGGTTACATAGATCGTGAGTAGCAGAACCGGGATTGGAACTCGGGTCCCCTGACTCCAAGATGGACACTCTTCACTGAACTAGAGTCCAGATACATATAGGATTCATTGCATCTGTATGTATAAAGATACACATGTACATACTTGTATGTATACATGTATAGTATGTTTGTATGTACAAAATTATAGAAGTATAGATTCCTCCTAGCTAAAAAGGGTCAGGAAATATCATGCTTGAGCTGAACCCTGAAGAAAGATCAGCATTATGTAAGGCACAGGAGAGAAGGTCGTGTCCATGGGCATGTGGAACAGCTTGGACAAAGCTATGGAGGGGAAGAGGGACTGTGAAGTACATGGAACAAAGTCAATCACTTGGATTAGAAAGTCAAATGCCAGTAAGAGACCAATGTAGAAGTCACTTATAAAGATAAGCTGAAGGCAGAGATTGGATCCCTTTTACTGTAAATTGGATGGTTCTGTTTTATTTGGAGAGAGTTCCGAAACTCCCTAGTATTCTTTGGCTCTCATTAATCCACTGGCCGTAATTAAAGTTTCTTAAGTATTGAAGGCCAGTTCCAGGGATGAGGTGAAAAGTTAACCTCTGTCTGAACAAAGTCATTGAGGTTAATGTGTCCCTCTCCAAGTGAAGGGACTCTCAGTTTTTTTAAGCCCTACATCCCTTACTTTCAATCAATTGACAAACATTTATTAAGCAGCTGTTATGTACCAGACCAAATTCTATGCTCTGAGAAGACAAGTACAGAAATAAAATGAGCCCTGTCCTCAAGAAGATTACATTCTGATGGAAAAGACTGCGTGTAGTTTTCTAGATTTAGACAAGGTAAACACAAAATAGACAGAAGACAATGTAGAGGAAAGGCACCTTGATCCATGATGACTTATACATGACAGTTTACATTTGGCCTAGAGAGATCACAAAGCACAATCCAACCCCCTTCCTTGTGGCCATCCAATTCAAAACCCATTACATTTAAACTACGAAGGTTCTTTTGAAAAAGATTGTCCAAAGGAATTAAGAATAAATTTTTTAAAAAGAAAAAGATTATCATTTTGTGACCCTAGACAATTTACTATTGCCTCACTAAAAAAAATCTGTCCAATAGTTGTCTTAATACATTTCACTAATTGATTTGTGGAGTTTGGATTAGTCTTGTTCAAGTTGGCCCTAGTGGGCACAACCAGGAACAATAAAAGGAAGATTCCAAAATGTAAGTTCAGAATTCATGTCAGGAAGTATAGCCTAACTATGAAAGGTATACAAAATAAGAATCAGCTGCCTTGGGCAGTAGGAGACTTACTACTCCCATCACTAAAGGTCATCTATACAAGAATGGGTGACCACTTGGTCATTGGGGACAATATAAAAAGAATCTTTTTTTTTCAATTTGGAGTCAGAGCAAATGTGCACAAAGAACTCTTGCTACTCTGAGATTCTCTGCCTGGCATACAGCAAACACTTAATAGATGCTTGCTGATTGCTTGATGGATGGATAGATGGATAGTAAGTAGTTATGAAGTTCCAAAAGGGCAGAGAGAGTAATCATAGGATCTTGTTATGAACCTCAATGAATCTCTGGTGCCGTTTATATCAAAAACCAGGCTTCTCCCCAATAACATATCTGACAAGTGGCCAGTCAGTAATCCAGTTGGCTTTGGGGATACATGCTAATAGGCTAAGTCTTTCCCCTCAAGGAATCCCTGGAGCAGAAGATTGACAAGACAGAAAAGTGGAATCGACGGGAACGTGCTGCTCCAACATATAGAAGTTCGTCATGTCCTCAGCCAGCCAACCTGGGAATCTGCTGTACTTGAGGTGAAGATTATGTAAAACAAATTATCCAGAGAAAATTACTGAGAACAGGATTCCTTTCATAGAAATTGTTCATCCCAGCCAAAGCCAAAAGGCCATTCTTTGCCAGAGTTTTTATTTTATAAATTCCTCCAGACTAGAGTTTTCCTGTTTCCTTTAATGATCTCTACTAACTTCAACAAAACGTTCCTCAGTCAGAGACACTTCAACTAGTCACTCCTGTTGGCTTTCTAGCTGTTGAATCAAGTCAAGAAAGCAGTTATATATTCACCAGATGTTTCAGCTCTGTGGACCAATGGAAAATGTGTGGACTCAATGTAGTGTTCACCACACACACAATCACACATATGCACACACACATACACACACAGTGGGGAGATTATCTTAGATACATCTCTGAAGATTTAGGATCTGACTGCTTTATTTTTTCTAAAAGAGGCTGGAGTGTCTGTTGATCTTGGCTTCCCATGTGATAGTTATGCGCCACCCTTTCCATATGGACCTCTCATCTTTATTGTGGTAAGGACTAATATTCCTCTATACTTCTAGCAAAGATAGAGATAAAGACAGAAATGGACAGACAGAGAAAGAGAGAGAGAGACAGAGACAGAGAGATAGGGAGAGACAGAGAAAGAGAGAGAGAGACAGAGACAGAGAGATAGGGAAAGAGAGAGAAAGAGAGAGAGAGAGAGAGAGAGAGAGAGAGAGAGAGAGAGAGAGAGAGAGATTCTTTGATGATGAAAGCTTAATTAGAACTCCATCTATTACCAATTTTTGTTGTTTCTGCCTTCACAATACTGCTTGTACATTCCCTTCTTCCCACTTCCACAGCCACTACTTTGTATTTTGTCTTTCTACCTCCAATGCCTCTCTCTTCCAATCAACTGAGCAGCTGAAGCAGTTTTCACAAAGCATAGGTCTAATCACCCTCCCTTCCTACCTGGTAAATGCCAGCCACTTCTGGTTGCCCTTTAGACAAGTTTTGAACTTTTTGGCTTAGAATTCAAAACTCTTCACAATCCGCCCTCTCACAAGTTTTTCCAGTCTTTGTCCATGTCACCTGAGTTGCCAAGCTCCTTGGCACCAGACGCTCCTCACTGGTAGAGATAGTTATCCCACCCCCATGTGAAAGGCAGAGGGAATTAGAGTTTGGGAGAGAGGAGGACTCCTCGGTCTTCTCAGCTTGACTTTCCCTGAGTCTCTTCAAGCTTTGCAGTCACTGCGAATACTTCCAGCTTCGATCTTTGAATGGAAGATGCTAATCTCACTCCCAGGTTGCTGAAGGGAAAATCAGATTCTGCATGGAAAAGCTGGCGATCTCTCTTGTCCCTATCCCCATCTTGCTATATGAGAGACTTGGAAGAATTCCCCCTTGGGTGAGATTTAGGATTCTTTCTTGGGTGAGCTGAATTACTCCCCTCCCAATGAGAGACATCTTTCACTCTGTGTCGGCTCGTATATGTTCTCTTATATCGGCTTGCTCTAGTTTCGATTTGCTATTGACTTGGGTGAATGGGTTTCTTTGCTGTTTACTATATGTGTTCATTGTGCAATTGGTATTTGATGGGAAAGGAGCTAAGTCTTGACTCTAAAACTTGGGTTCTTCTTTCCCCATTAATGAACAGAAATTTGAAGTTTGACTTGAACCTGAAAACTCTATCCCTTCAGCTCCCAATTTTTTAGGAAGCAGAGAGTTCTAATGCTAGCCCCATGTCTGAGAAGAGCAGAGTAGCAGCCAGCCTCCCGCCCCAACCTCTTGCTTCCCCTTCTGGTAGAAATGAAAGTTTCCCTTGGAGAAGGAAGGGGGAGGAAGAGTTTAGCTATGTTTACTCTGCCACCTTTACCACTGCACAACCTTGTGGTGCTATTGGTGCTGGTGGTGCTGAGGTGTGTGTGTGGGGGGGAAGCCTCATTATATGTCCTTCATTTCTCTCCATGGACCAGGCTATCCAGCTAGACTTGATCTTCCTGGTTTAGGAGTCACCATCTCTCATCTCCATCCCTTTCTACTGGCTGTGCCCTATTCCTCGAATGGCCTCTCATCTCAGTTCTGGTTCAGAATTTCCTGACCTTCCTTCAAGTCTAAGCTTAACAGTGTTTCTCTAGGGCCTGTATCCCAAAGAGATCTTAAATGAGGGAAAGGACCCACATGTGCACGAATATTTGTGGCAGCCCTCTTTGTAGTGGCAAGGAACAGGAAACTGAGTGGATGCCCATCAGCTGGGGAATTGCTGAGTAAGTTATGGTATATGAAAGTTAAGGAATATTATTGTTCTGTAAGAAATGACCAACAGGATGATTTCAGAGAGGCCTGAAGAGATTGACAGGAACTGATGCTGAGTGAAATGAGCAGATCATTATACATGGCAACAACAAGACTATACGACGATCATTTCTGATGGACTTGGCTCTTTTCAACAATAAGATGATTCAAATCAGTTCAAATTGTTCAGTGATGAAGAGAGCCATCTACACATAGAGTACTGTGGGAACTGAGTGTGGACCACAACATAGCATTTTCACTCTTCTTCTTGTTGTTTGCTTCCATTTTATTTTGCTTCTCTCTTTTTTTTTCTTGTGCGGCACAATAATTGTATAAATATGTATACATGTATTGGATTTCACATATATTTCTACCATGTTTAACATATATTGGACTACTTGCCATTTAGAGGAGGACATGGAGGAAGAGGGGGAAATTGGAACAAAGGGTTTTGCAAGGGCTAATCCAATATCCATGCACGTTTTGAAAAATAAAAAAAAAAGTTTTAATAAAAAAAGTCTACGCTTAAATCCTGCCAGCTGTGAGGACATTTCCTATGAGATTATCTGCCATCTGCCATGTGTGTATCATGTATATGTTTATTCACATGTATTTTGTCTCCTTCATTAGATTGTAAGCTTCTTGAGGGCAGACATTGTTTTTAATGCTTTTATATGCCCAGCACTTATCACTATGATGGCACATATTTAATTAATGCTTGTTGATTCAGTGTTTAAAGCCCTTCATTTCTTTCATAAGACAAGATAGAGCACTCTTCTCTTTTCTAGAAAGTCTGCATGATGAATCTGATTAAATGATTTAAATTCTCCACAATAAACATTTTCCTTTTCAAAAAACTACTGGTCCAACTTCTCCTGCTAAAAATCCTTCTCATATAATCAGTCATCATTAATATTATCATGCTGAAGAAAATGCTCCAGAGTCCTACACCAGAGATGCTGCTACAAGCTGAATCACTCTTCCTCCACACAGATATTTCCCCTGGGATACAGACTGCAAGAATATAAGGTCCTTGAGGAGAGGAACTGTCTCTTTTTTGTTACACTCTTCCTATCACTTATCCTCATCACTGGCATATACTAAGTACTCAATGAATGACTATTTGGATGAATAGAAGGATAAATGGGTGAGTGAATAGTAGATATCTCTTCTCTTCCACTCACAAGTAATATCTTCTTTGGAAAATGATAATTGTCATATAGAGTAAGTGAATCCTTATCTCAAAATTCTTCTGAATGATGGAAAAATGAAGAGGGACTTTTTTAAAGGAGAAGGAAAGTCCAGACAGGGTATTTGTTCCTTAAAAAGGAAGCTTTTCTCTCTAAACTTGGAGATATTTACATATAACTTTAATGTTGTTAGATAGAAGACATGCTGATGTAATTGAGACTAAATGGGAGCAGATCAAACAATTCACTCCGACTGCCCCTTGGAAATGGGGTAATATTGCATCCCCTAAGAACAAACCTAAGCCAGATGGCTGCTTTTTGTGCTCTCCAGTCAATCACCTTAAATCTTTCATTTTGACTACAACTGACACTTCTGAACCACATGGGAGAGACATGTATGCATGGACTTCTATTAGAAACGAATACTAATTCTCCCCTCCTTACAAAGCTGAAGAAAACCTATGAGGAGTTCTGCACCCAAGTCTGAACCTATGAAGAGAAAACTGCACGAACTCTCACTCCCATCCCTGAACTCTCTCCAAGCAGGGTAGAACTTCTCAAGCTCTCATCAGCCCTCTAATAGAACATATACATGGAAGAATAAAATAAAATAAATACTTTTGATCCAGTTTTGCCTCTAAGGAGTCTTCCATCAAGAACTGATTTATATCCTGACAGCAAGAGCAGGAGGGCTCCTGGCAACCACTGAGGCCCCAAAAGCAAGATGGTGAGAGTGGAAGCACCAGACAATCCAATGGACCCAGGGGCTTTCCCTGTACCACCCATAAGGGTGAAAGGGATATGATTTCAGCTGGAAATGGAATCATTCCCATTCAAAGGGAATTTCCCACCAGTGAAGTTACTTTTTGTTATTATAGGATCCCCATGTATTTCTTAGAAATGTTGATTTATTATTTTACATATTTTTATAAGGCAGAGAGTGGCCTTTCCTTTCGGATCTCAGTGGTTGGATTTAGATGGGAAGGGAGAGGATTCAAGTGCTTGCCAAGCTTCACAGGCTATGAGAAAGTAAAAGGAGTTGGGTTGGGGTAGGGGGAGACAAATGATTGCCATGTGACAGCCGCTATACCTGGAATTGAGTAAATTATGGCAGATTATCCCATGGATTTAAATTCTGTCAGTTGGGTTATATGACCCAGTAGATTCACAAAATCAATAGGAGAGAGATTTTTCCAGGAGGGAAAGAGGCAACTAAATGCAGCTGATCTAGAATCTATGTCGATGGCTCTGGGGTACCGCTCCCAGCTGCATTCAGCGCAGGGGTCGTCATATTTTAGAAAGGACATTAATGGGCATGAGAAGAATGAAGACAAGAGCTCAAATGGGATCATGAGATTATGAGATCCACATATGGATAAGCTGAAGGAACTGGGGGTGGTAAACTAGAGAAGGGAAGACGGTATAGGACATCATAATGGCGGATTTGAAGTATTAGAAGGACTGTCTTGTGGAAGAGGTCACAGGCTTATTCCACTTGATGCTAGAGGGCAAAAGCAGGGGCACAAACAGGAAAGTTTACCTTTAATGTGACAAAAGATTTCCCAAGAGTAGGTATAATCTAGAACTGAATGGCCTCAGAGAGTGTGGCTCCAATCCTCCCATTTTATAGATGAGGAAAGTGAGTCTCAGGGATATAAAGTGGATTGCTCAAGTCATCTGGGCAGCAGGTTCATAGGTGAGGGTTGAATCCAAGGCATCTGACTTCAGAGCCACTCTTTGTCTGTTGAAAGATGGATTTAGCTGCCTGGAAGGGGATGGTTCCTCCCTCCCTGGAGGCTTTCAGGCAAAGACTGGATGACTACTTGATGGGCAGCTTGTGGAAAAAAGACTTTTTAAAGTGTAATTTGAACTGCATGACCAGGAAGGTCATGAGAACCCCCTCTCCAACTGGGGGATTCTGTGATACAGCGAGGAAGCCAAAGCCTTCCTAAGGAAGCATCATTTCATGAGGTTGGTTAATTTATTAGTTGATTTGGGTATAGGCTCCTCTAATTTCATCAATATGGAGAATTTCCCAGGTGGAAATTGCCTCCTGCTTTATTTAAAATTTTTCTATAAATTAATAATGTTAAAGAGCTGCCCATATCAGTCTGCAAGTGAGTTGACCAAGGTTTTGTGGAAGAAATTTAGAATCTCAGAACCTAGGCTTAACCCCCAACTCTATTGCTTACTCCATATATGATTCTGGCAGTATGACTTAACTTCTTTTATTCTCAGTGTCCTCATTTGTCAAACAAGAAGAATGGAACTAAAGGACTTCAAAAGTGTCTTTCTGCTCTAGATCTATGAACTAGAAAAGTCATAGGGCTGGTTCATATCATTTTCAAGACCTGAAGTCTTCCTGACTGTTCAAATCGGAGCCTCCATCTAGTAAGTCAGGCTGCCTCTGATGTTGGGGTTACTGGGGTAAAAGTTGACTTCAGTCCCCAAGTCTCTGGGGTATTTCTGGAAACAAACACTCAACCGGAGTTCACTGCCAGGAAGTATTTGAAAGAAATGGGGTTTGGAACTGTTCCCTCATGTTGTGGGAAACAGAAATTGGACCTTCTCCCTTACTGTGGGAGCAGGATCTGTAAGGGCGTCTAGAGAGGAAATAATAGTGAAGGAAGGGTCAGGGAGAAAACAAGCAGGAAAGCAAGGAAGGAGGGGAAAGATAAAAAGTCTTGGAGTGGAGATTAGGAGAATAAGAAAGGAGAGAAAGAAGGAACCAGAAAAGGAAAAAAAGGATGAGGGGAAGAAAGAGAAAAACAAAGGGGAATGGATAAGGGAGAGGATGAGGAAGATAAAAAGAAAGAGGATAGAATGGAAAAAGGTAGGGAGTGAGGAGGGTTGGGAGGAGAATGTGTATGTGAGAGGGAGAAAGAGAGAGAAGGGGGAGAGGAGAGACAAAGACAGAGACAGACGCAGAAAGATGAGAGAGAGGGGGCGGGGAAGAGGAAGACAGAATACATGAAAAGGAACAAGGAACCTAAAAGCATAGAAATCTTCAGTGATCCATAATCCTCACTTATGTTGGGATGGAGAATGAATCTCAGAGCATTAGTTGACTTGTTTTATTCTAGCCAATTTATCTCCCCAATTTCATCATTCTTCACTTAAAATTAAAATTGCTCAATTACTCTTTTCCTGAGAAGGGCAGTAGAAGAAAAGTATCTAGAGTAGCAGGGATATGTATGCTCAGAAGAGATAATTCAGGAGCAGGAAATTCAGAGTTGACGCCATCAGGAAGCTACCCAGCTGATAAGGACCACTTAAATGGGATGACCTATCGGCATTAATTTGATAAGGCTCCTGGGTAGAAGGGGGCAGTAGCAACCCTAGCTTCTGTAGAGGCTACCATGGATTTTGAAGTCAAGATGCAATTTTCTTAATACTATTAGGAGATAGGCCCCAAAGTCTCAAGAACATCTGAATAAGTTGCTAATCTGATTTAGAACATGCTATTTTCGTTTGTGTAGACCCTGACCTCAAAAGGCTCTAAATCTCTCTTTTTTTAATTAAAGCTTTTTATTTCAAAACATATGCTGGACAATTCTTCAACATTAGCCCTTGCAAAACCCTGTGTTCCAATTCCCCTCCTTCCCCTCCACACCATTCCCCAGATGGCAAGTAGTCCAATATATGTTAAACACAGTAGAAATATGTTAAATCCAATATATGCATACATGTTTATACAATTATTGAGCTGCATAAGAGAAAAAATGAAGCAAAAATAAAATGCAAGCAAACAACAACAAAAAGAGTGAAAACGCTATGTTGTCAACCACACTCAGTTCCCACAGTCCTCTCTCTGGGTACAGATGGCTCTCTTTATCACAAAATCATCGGAACTGATCTGAATAATCTCATTGTTGAAGAAAGAGGCTCACAATCTCTTTGGGAAAACAAAACTCACAGATAGAAATGTTAGTTGAGTCCTAAGAACATTGACTGATCAGACAAAGCTATTATTTTCCTTTTTATGGGAACCCAATCAACGCTTCCCTGAGCAAAAGCCCAGCAGTTTTTGATATGGCAGGATTGTATGGATTTTCTATCACTTTAAGTGAATATTAGAATTCAGACCAAGATTAGTTATATCTACCTATTTATTAGCACCTATTATGTACTTAATTGTGTAGCCCTTGTCTTCAGGGACTTTTACAGTTTATAATCCATCAGGGATAATGAGAAAGAGTGAGAGAGAGAGAGAGAGGAAAGAAGAAGGAGAAGGAGAAGGAGAAGAAGAAGAAGAAGAAGAAGAAGAAGAAGAAGAAGAAGAAGAAGAAGAAGAAGAAGAAGAAGAAGAAGAAGAAGAAGAAGAAGAAGAAGAAGAAGAAGAAGAAGAAGAAGAAGAAGGAAAGAAAGAAAGAAGAAGGAAGAAGAAACAGAAGAAGAAAGGGAGGAGGAGGAGGAGGGAGGGAGACTTTATAATTCCTAGGCCAATGCTCTATCCATAGTGGTGTCACTCATTACTCCCAGAGTGCCAGAAATGGAAGGAGAACACATGAGTTTAAATCCTGGCTTTGAAACTTCCTAGCAAAATGACCCAGTCTAAATCATTTCTATTTTCTTCATTTATAAAATGGGAAAATTATTACTCAAACTGTCTTACAAGTCAATTGTCGGGAAAGTGCTTTGCAAATTTCAAATGCTTTACATTAGGGAATTAGTATTTCATAGCCATGGAATTGATGAGAAATTGTGGAGAGTGACAGAAGAATGGATTTTATTTGTGGACAATAAAGGTTGGGAAAAGATCCTTCACAGAGAAGTCCAAAAAAAAAAAAAAAGAGAAATGGTTTCCAAAATAGGGTACATATTTCCTGACAATAGGAGTCTTCAAGAAGTAGGTGGATAATCACATGTCAGTGAAACCTAGATTTTGATTGGGCTGGATGAACTCAGGGAGTCATTGTTTCTATGGCTTTGTGACTTCACACAGTTCAGCATCACCACAATTTTCAAAATGAAGAAGTTGGACTCAGTACCTAGAAGAGCTGGTCATTTTGAAATCAGTCCCTCCTGAAATTGTAGAAATTATTAGCTTAACGAGCACTTTATGAAAACTCAAAGAGAAGGCAATGACCAATGAGAGGAAATAGAGATTCACTAAAAATAAATTATACCAAACTTAGCCCATTTCCTTCTCTGTTGAGATTTTTCAACTTTCTTTAACTAATTTGTTCATCCTCTTTGCCAGTAATTTAGATGGAGCAAGAATGTGCAGCCTCAGAGATGTGTAGCTGACACCAGACTACCAGATATATACATGATACATCAAGGTTAAATCCCCAAACTTGACAACATACTGTAAGCTTATGGTTTCCTAAAGATGTTTAGAAAGCTAAGGACAGCAGAGGCAGGCAAAGACAGAGAGAAAGACGGAAACAGCAGAAATAGAACAAGAAAGATAAAGAAACACACAGAGAAAGACAGAGGAACAAAGACAGACAGAGAGAACACAAAGACATGGAAATGGAGGCAGGAAGAGAAGAAGTGGATTTGTTTTATTTAAAAGCTATGTTGGAAAGAGCAGAAGAGCAGAAAGGCATTAGGATCACTATTTTGGGGGTGCATAGGGCAATTATGTTGAATTACAAATGAAGTAATCATGGGCTCATAAGTCTTTTCTTCTCCTTGCTAAATGATTCTTATTCCTTTAAAGCATCCTCCTGTCAGAAGTTCAAGATGCTTAATACAGCTTGATATTCCCTGGACTTTCTTTGGATTATCCATGTTTGACCGGAAACTTGGTCAAACTGCTCCTATCTTACTCCTGTTTTGTTATTTTTTTTCTGTCCAGTAGAATGATATTTGTACTGGAAGGACAGAATCAAAATGGCTAAGAGGAAGTTAATATTCAAGGAGATAAATAAAAAGTTGTAATAGAAATACTCACTTCCCTTGATGAATTCAAGTAATCTAAAGACATTGGACTAGATTCCCCTTGGGTCTCTTATCTCTAGATCTAGAAAGTCTATGATCTCATGATGTAGCACAAATGTACAAACTTGAAAATAACTAGAAAGTGCAATTGCTAAGCCACCATTAGTGATATTTGAAATATCATGGAAACTAAAAATAAACCAGACTGCTGGATGGTCCAGTGGATAGAGTTTCAGGCCTAAAGTCAGAAAGATGAGTCTTCTTGAGTTCAAATATGGCCTTGGACAGTCACTCACTAACTGTGTCACCCTGGCTAAGTCATTTAAACCGTTTTTGCCCCAGTTCTACACTTGTAGAATGAGCTGGAGAAAGAAATGACAAACCATTCCAGGATCTTTGCCAGGAAAACATCATATGGGAGGAAGATAAGTGAAATGGCAAAACAATAGCAAAGGAATGAACCAGCAGGGTGAATAAAGTGTTAAAGTTTGGGTTTCCAAAAAAGAGAAGAAAACGAAGTGCAAACTATAAGCCAATGAGATTGACTTCACAGTGTAACAAAATGCCAGAACATATTATTTATTTATTTTATTTAATAGCCTTTTATTTACAGGTTATATGCATGGGTAACTTTACAGCATTAACAATCGCCAAACCTCTTGTTCCAATTTTTCATCTCTTACCCCCCCACCCCCTCCCCTAGATGGCAGGATGACCAGTAGATGTTAAATACATTAAAATATAAATTAGATACACAATAAGTATACATGACCAAAACGTTATTTTGCTGTACAAAAAGAATCAGACTCTGAAATATTGTACAATTAGCTTGTGAAGGAAATCAAAAATGCAGGTGTGCATAAATATAGGGATTGGGAATTCAATGTAATGGTTTTTAGTCATCTCCCAGAGTTCTTTCTCTGGGCGTAGCTGGTTCAGTTCATTACTGCTCCATTGGAAATGATTTGGTTGATCTCGTTGCTGAGGATGGCCAGGTCCATCAGAACTGGTCATCATATAGTATTGTTGTTGAAGTATAGAATGATCTCCTGGTCCTGCTCATTTCCCTCAGCATCAGTTCATGTAAGTCTCTCCAGGCCTTTCTGAAATCATCCTGTTGGTCATTTCTTACAGAACAGTAATATTCCATAATATTCATATACCACAATTTATTCAGCCATTCTCCAACTGATGGACATCCATTCAGTTTCCAGTTTCTAGCCACTACAAAACAGAATATATTATTTAAAGAATTATTAATGAACATTTAGGAAAAAATTCATTGGCTACAAAAAGTTTAAATAACTTTACCAAGAACAGAATATATAGACTAACCTTTCCTTTTGTGACAGAGAAGGTAGACTGCTACATCAGGGGAATTCTGTCTTTCTTCCATTTTAGAAGAAAAAAGCATTTTACAAAGTCTGTATAGTTGTGGAAAGGATGGAGAGAAATGAATTCAATGATACCATAATTAGATTTATTTGACACTGAATAGTTGGTTCCATAGAATAGGAATGAATGATCATCTGTTAACGAATAAGAAAATTTCTATGGAAGACCCCCAGGATTGCCTCCTTGTCCATCTGTTATTTAATTTTTTGAAAAAAGTTAATCAATATTATGGGTATCAAATTTACACAGGAAGTTAGACTTAACTTGTTTTGAGCAGACTTTAAGGGATAGACATAAGGAAGCATGAGAGAAGAAAGCATTGGCTAACAAAGGGAAGAAAAATTTTGACAAGCTGGAGTATGGGACATGAATAATCAAATAAAATTTAAGTGGGATAAATGTAAAATCTTACACTTGGGGTCAAGAAGTCAACTTCATTATATAAGATAGGAGTGCCCCATTCTAGGTACCCTGCAGATAACCTGGAGAACAACCAGAGGAAAGCAAACAAGAATAACAAGTATATAAACCATGAAACATGAGGATTGTGGGATCTTTAGCCAGGAGAAGAAAAGCCTTTGGGGAGATAAAATGGTTTTCTTGAGTATTTAGAAGTGTATCATCTAGAAGAATGATTAGATTTGGTTTTGTTGGCTGCAGAAAGCAGAACCAGGAGAGCAACAGTGGGATGGGGCAGAGAGACCACTGTAGCCTTATTACCTAGACTCTTTCCTCTTCCAATAAGAGCTGTTGCCATGGAATGAATGAGTAGCCTCAGGTCAAATGAAGTGTTATATGACTCCAGTGGATCTTCAAACAATGACAGGCAGAAATCTTGTTTGGGCTGATATTAAGGGAAGGGTTTGCTAGGCTAGGAAGGACCAGAAAGTCTCTGAGGTGTTTCCCAAAACTAAAACAGTGAGTTTTCTCAGATGACTGGAAGTATCTTCACTTGGGAAGTAAGCCCTGCACTGCTGCCACAAAAACATGATATAAGAAGTGTTTCTCTGCTTAAGTTCACAGAGGAGGCAGGCTTTAAGGGACAGCCATAAGGAAGCATGGGAGAAGAAAGCATTTAGAACAAATGGGTTCTTTGCTTTAAATTCCTGTAGGGTACTTAACCTTCTCATGACACTCACAATTCAGGTAGAAATGTGGGCAAATGACCCAATTGGGCCAACTTGGGTGATGGCTCTGGTGGTTGGGAAAATAGAGGAACCACGAAGATTGCTCAATCCATTCCCCGACAGCTGCACAGCTAGGGTCCAATTTTGCCAATCTCAGGAGTTTTTTTTTTTTTTTTTTTTTTTTTTTTTTTTTTTTAAGCAGCAAAGAAAAGTATTTTGAAAAAAAGTGGGAAAATTCTGAAGATGTTTTTTTCAAGGTAATCCCCAGGTCTGCTTCCAAACTACTTCTCTGCTGATAATGTATGTAACATCCATCGATCCAGCAACAAGAATTTGAGCACATCAAGAGAACTGGTGGATTAATAAAAAAAAATAAAATCCATCTCTGATCTTTATGGAGTATTCTTCGTATGTTCACTTAGTCCTTAAAACAGTTCCTTCCCTGAGTCAGTACTACAAGCATTATTATCTCCATTTTATAGATCAAGAAACTGAAGCTTGCCCATTGTCTCTTAGCTAATAAGTGCTGAAGTGGGATTTGGGCTCATATCCCTTTTATGCCAAATCTAGTGAATATTCCAGTCTATCACACTGATTTTCTTTGGTATTGGGCTCTGCTGGAAATGAAGAAGTAAAATTCAATCACTTCTTCAGTCCCGACTCTTCACACCAGGCATTCTGTCAGATTCTGATCATCAACTGGGGAATTCCTTCTAAAGATATGGATGTCACCCCATTTGAGACACCTTCTCTGTATAACTCTGGTCCATCTCTTCCCATAATCTCACCCTAAATGCTTCATGTGATGTGCTGGGAGTGGGTGTGGGTGGGCTGGGGTTGGGAGTGAGTAAGTAACTGTGATCTCTCTTAAAGCCATGAGATATTAGCATATAAGTTCTTTCCATCACAACACATGAATTATTTTTGACTCCTACATTTCTCTGGCCTCTCTACAGACTTTGACACTGGTTACTTTTTATTCTGCTTGAACATTCTGTCCTCACTAGGTTTTCCCAACATGATCTTCTCGTGATTATTCTCCTATAATTTCCTTTCCTCATTCTTCATTCATGCTTCATCTGCTGAGACCCCCAAGAATCAGGGGACCCAGGCCCTCTTTCTTCTCTGTATTTGTTTGAAGATCACATTAGATTCCTGGAGTTCAATTATCATCTCTATAAACATGATTTCCAGATCTATAGATTCTCCCCTGCTCTTTCTCATAAGCCCCAGGCCTATATCTTTAACTTTTTGGACATCTCAAAAATATCTTTAACTAAATTGGTTGAAATCAGAACTCACCTTCCTTCTACCACCATCAAAAACATTGATATCATGGATAGAAAATAAGTATTTTTCCTTCACTTTTTTTCCTGTTCAAGTAATCAGGCTAAATTCTTTTTTTTAGTTGCTCAATTCATATTCTTATAATTTTTTTACATCCTTATTTAATTAAAGCTTTTTATTTACAAAACATATACACAGATGATTTTTCAACATTGATCCTTGTAAAATCCAAATTTTCCCCTTTTCTTCCACCTGCCCTAGATGGCAAGAAATCTAATATATTTAAAACATGTTAAATATATGCTTAATCCAATATATTTACATATACATATGTATATACACACATAGTTATATAATTACCTTGTTGCACAAGAAAAACAAGATCAAAAAAGGGAAAAATGAGAAAGAAAACAAAATGCAACTTAACAATAACAAAAAGAGTGAAAATGCTATGTTGTGATCCACACTCAGTTCCCACAATCCTCTCTTTGAGTGAAAATGGCTCTCTTCATCACAAGATCATTGGAACTGGCCTCAATTATCTAATTGTAAAAAGAGCCAATCAGAATTGATCATCATATAATCTTGCTGTTGCCGTGTACAATGATCTCCTGGTTCTGCTCACTTCACTTATCATCAGTTCATGAAAGTCTCTCTAGGCCTCTATGAAATCATCCTGCTGATCATTTCTTACAGAACAATAATATTCCATAACATTCATATACCATCACTTATTCAGCCATTCTCAAACTGATGGGCATCCACTCAGTTTCCAGTTTCTTGCCACTACAAAAAGAGCTGCTACGAACATTTTTGCAATGTGGGTCTCTTTTCCTCCTTTAGGATCTCTTTGGGATAAAATCCCAGTAAAAACACTGCTAGATCAAAGGGTATGCACAATTGATAGTTCTTTGGGCATAGTTCCAAACTGCTCTCCAAAATGGTTGGATCAGTTCACAACTTTTCCAATAATTTTTAGTATCCCAGTTTTCCCACATCCCTTCTAACATTCATCATTATTTTTTCCTGTCACCTCAGGCAACCTGAGAGGTGTATAGAGGTACTTCAGAATTGTCTTCACTTGCATTTCTTTGATCAATGGTGACTTAGAGCACCTCTTCATATGACTAGAAATGATTTCAATTTCTTCATCTGAAAATCCATTCCTTTCTTATTCATTTTCTTTCATATAAATTTGAGTCAATTTTCTATAAGGTTTTTATGAGAACCCTTGAATATACATTTCCCCCCAGTTTATTGCTTCCATTCTAATCTTGTCTGCATTGGTTTTGTTTGTACAAAAGCATTTTAATTTAATATGATCAAAATTGTCTATTTTGTATTCAAAAATGTATTCCAGTTCTTTGGCCACAAATTCCTTCCTTTTCCACAGATCTGAGAGATAAACTATCCTTTGTTCTTTTAATTTGCATAAAATAACACTTTTTATGTCTAAATCATGGGCCCATTTCCATCTTATTGGTCGATGCCTAGTTTCTGCCATGGTAGTTTCAAATTTTCCCAGCAGTATTTTGTCAAATAGTACGTTCTTATTCCAAAACCTGGGGTCTTTCGGTTTCAGATTAAATTATTTTGAGTCATTATGGATCTTGTCCAGGAAGCTCTGAAATGATCTGGGTCTCAATGCAACCATCATAATGTCATTTGAAAACAGCAGCATGTCAATAAGCTCATCTTATTAAGACACCTTTTTTTAATTTAAACTCAGCCTCAGTATGTCCTCCATGATTAGCAAAGGTAAATGTTTCTTGTTTTATGGCTAAATTGATATTAATGACAAGTTCACTGAACTCTGTTGCTTCATCTTTCACAAAGTCTTGTTCAGTTTTAATACATTCCTGGTACATATACTGCTTTTGGTGTGCTTTTAAAAGGGCATTCTCCAACTAGGTAGCTCAATGGATAGAGTACCAGTCCTGAAGTCAGGAGGACCTGAGTTCAAATCTGGTCCCACCCACTTAACACTTCCTAGCTCTGTGACCTTGGGCAAGTCACTTAACCCTAATTGCCTCAGGGAAAAAGGGGGTATTTTCCCAATAATGATGAATGTTGGAGGGAATTTTGGAAAACTGGGTCACTAATACATTGTTGGTGGAGTTTTTAATGGATCCAACCTTTCTGGAGAGGAATATGCAATTATGTCCAAAGGGTTATCAATTTGATCCAGCAGTGTCTCTACTGAGCTTATATCCCAAAGAGATCTTAAAAGAGAGAAAGGGACACATGTGTGCAAAAATGTTTGTAGCAGTCCTTTGTGTATGGCAAGGAATTAGAACCTGAGCAGCTGCCCATCAGTTGGAGAATGGCTGAATAAGTTCTGGTATATGAATGTTATAGATTATTGTCTTATAAAAAATGATCAGCAGGATGATTTCAGAGAGGCCTGGAGAGATTTACATGAACTGATGATAAGTGAAGTGAGCAGAACCAGGAGATCATTGTACATGGCAACAACAAGACTATATGATGATGAATCCTGATGGACACAGTTCTCTTCAACAATGAGATGATTCAAGCCAGTTCCCAAGGTCTTGTGATGTAGAGAATCATCTGCACCCACAGAAAGGACTATGGGGACTGAGCATAGATTGCAACATAGCATTTTCACCTTTTTAATTGTTCTTTGCTTGCATTTTGTTTTCTTTCACATTTTTTTTTCCTTTAGGATCTGATTTTTCTTGTGCATCATGATAGTTGTGGAAACATGGATAGAAGAATTGCACATTTAACATATATTGAATTACTTGCCATTTAGCAAGAGGGTAGAAAGAAGGGAGGGAGAAAAAAAATTGCAAGGGTGAATGTTGAAAACTGCCTATGTATGTGGATTACCTATGTATGCATTTTGAAAATAAAAAGCTTTATTATTTTTTAAAAGATGTTTTCCTCAACTGAATCCAATTTTTTTTTGGGGGGGAGGGCGTTGCAGTCAGTAAATAAGAAGAGTAGAATCTTCTATTCCCTATATTTCAGTAAATTGCATGATGTCCTACTGGGGACTATTGCTTGCAAAAGCTACCTGTTTCGTTCTAAGGTGAACTCCAAAAATACCATTGATGGATATGGAGATTTTATATAGATGAGAACAGTTATAATCTCTTGGACATCTCCTGCTTTGGAATTATGGGGGGAGATAAAAGGATGATAAAAAATATCTTTATTCTTTCTCCAAAACTTTGATATCTTCCCTTCCTTCTCATAGGCCTTGAGAATCAATTTTTAGTGTTCTCTAAATTGTGTCCCTTCCAGCATGACTTTCAACTGTTTACATAATGGGTCTAGTTCATCTGATTTACCGAAGTTTGATCTCGTCCAGTATATTTTGACCTTCCCTATTAGCACATCAGGAGTGATTCATGATGGTGAAAAAATCTATAATGTGTTTTTGTCACATTTAATTTATTTGTTTTATTCCTTTATTCTTAAATATTCTTGTGATGGGTCTGCTTTATTTTGTCTCTTTCATAATAATAATAAGTAGCATTTATATAGCACTTACTATGTGCAAGACACTTTACAATTATGATCTCATTATAGTGCTTATCATATTATCTAGCACATAGTAGAGCATTATTAACTAATTAAACCATATTTTCAAACCTTTTTGTAGCCATACTCCCTTTTTCCACCTTTTCAATGAAATTCTGAATTATTATTAATTATTATTAAATATGTGTTGATATGATTCAGAGTCATATCTAGTTTTTTGAAGAATTTCTATATCCCATTCTCTGCAACCAATATTGACACAAGAGCAGCAGACCCCGTGAAAGACATTGAAAATTTCTCCAGTTCTTTTTTTTTTTGTCCTTGTTTTTTGGAATGCCTCTATAATTGAACATCTTCTTTTCCTTTATCTTTCTCCTCCATTTCTTTGACACTGTTCTCTCATATTTCTTATCATATCTCTCTGATCATCTTTTCTGTCTCTGTGACTTTTTATCTCTATCCCTTCCCATAATTGGTGATGCACAGCAAATCTCTCTCTGGGTTCCTCTTCTTTCTGGATACTTTTCCTCGATGGCCTCCCCAATTCCTTTGAGTCAAATGGAGAGGAAGGTCTTCTAAGATTTCACCCATTTGGTTCTGGGTAGCCTCTCACCTAATGTTTTGTATGCTTTTGTGTATGGATTGTATATGTAGGTGGCTGCTGAAATCTCCTTCAACTCTCCAATTCAGCAATTCTGTGATTTGTCAAACCCAATAAGACTGTTTTGTGATAGAAAAATCTAAAAATAGATTGATATTTGGGGGTTCTTTGAGATAAAATACTTTGTCTATATTATGACTTCATTTGATTCTCTTAAAAATCCTTTAAAGTACTGGTATTATTTTATTAACCCCATTTTACAGATGAGGAAACTGATACCAAGAGAGTTTACATGGTTTAACCACCCTCTCAAAGCTAGTAAATACTAATAGCATTCAAATCTAAGACTCTTCTGACTCCAAATCCAATCTCACTTCCATTATACGACATTAGCACATTGAAAATTATTGACAAGGATCATAAAGGCAAGTAATTGGAGACCTTGAAACACATTTTATTATTTTGTCACTGCTATTGATTGTGAAAGCCGGTAATTTAGAAGACAAAGGTGAATTATTGAAATAACTATCTGATGAAGAAGACAGACTTTGAGATCAAGACTTTAATTTAGATGGACAGAAACGATGAGTCCTTTTTCAATGATGGAATTATTCAGTGGGGGCTTAGGAAAAATGTGTTTACTTTTATGATGATCACCCCTTGCTTACTGCTCTGATAGCTCCTAGTTTAGTTTCTAGAAGATAGATCAATATGATGTCCCACTTTCATATTTGGGAGCTACCTCTGTCACCTACAATTATTAAGAATCTTCTCTGAATCATAGCCTTGTTCCTCGTCACACAACTAGGAGGTCTCAGACATGCTCTTGCTGGCAGATTTCCATAGGTCCTCTCAACTACCCATGACCTGAAGCAGAATTTCCTCTGTCCTATTTCACACTAAGGGCCTTCCAGGTTTTTTATTCAATCAATTATTCAAGAAGAATTCATTAATCTCTTAATATCTACTTATTCTTGTGCTAAATCCAGGAGTTACAAAGAAAAACAGTCCTTTCTCTCATGAACCATATATTTTACTGAGAGAGACGACATGTAAATAATGAGATGCAGACAAGACGCAAACAGAGAAAAGAGAACGGACAACCTCTAGTAAAAAGAAACCAATTGTCTGTCACTGAAAGATACCCATTTCTTCCTGTGGGACAATGGGAAGATTTAATAGGAATAGTGGGACGATCTGCTGTCTATATTATTCTAACAAGTCCCTGCTTCGATTCGGGCTTCAGTCTCTCCAGCTGCATAATGGGCATCATATCATAATCCTTGTGAGACCTAAATTTTAGAGCGACCAAGAGACCAGGACCAGAAGAAATAGGCGCTATCACTGTTATCATTAGGACTCTAGCCTACATTTATCTCCCTCCTCTTCCCTTCCCCAGGCTTTTTACATGGGGGACTGTTTTTAAATAAAATAGAAATTCCTCCAGCTTCCTACAGATTGGAGTTGATTAAATATTCCATTGATAAAGGGTAAGCAAATGTCAGATTCAATATAATAAAAGGAGAAATGAGAGTTCATACAAGCAGCAAAGCAAACAGCCCATTTTCCTGCTTTATTAGAAACATTTACTGCCGTAATGTCTACATTAGATTAAGCAAGCAGGTGGAGAGGTGTTTCGCGCCTGGGCTCCTCAAATAGCTTTATTTGGAAGATTCTATCTCCCTAGTATTTAGACAGATGTTTTATTCCCTATAATCGAGCTGGGGCATGAAATACTACCATTTCACTTACTACAGAAGGGTAGAATTGTACTTGAGGATCATGGCCTGTCATTGTGCTTTCCACCATAATGGGAGACCATTAAGTGCTCAATTTTTCTGCTTTGACTTTCTATTCCCCATGGTGAGTTGCTTTAGACATAGAAGGGGGAGCTCCGCACTCACCATGCATTGGTGAAAACCCTGACCAGATCTGCAGAAGCCAATGTCAGTTAACAACGGCTTTCATTTACCATCCTCCCTTTGTAACTGGCTCCCTGGGCCTGCGCCAAGATCCAAAGTGAAAAGATCAGAGCAGCCTAAGGCCACACTAAGACCCACACTACTCCATGTCCTTGTAATAGATTATCACGATGGAGACGAAAAAAATAAGAGTCCTGGAATCTTATTAAAATTCAAGAGTCCACCAGGGCCCTGGATGGCCCATTTGAAGAAGAGTTTTCCACTTCAGAATTTAATTTCTCTTTAAATTAGCAAACCACAAAGTCTACTTGGACTATTAAGTCATTTCCTAATTTTAGCTTTATCTTAATAAATGAATGCTTTCGTTCAGATATCATCTTGCCTAGGAATGTCACTATGAAAAGCCCCAAACTAGATAATGAAAAATTTTAATTTATACCTTTCTGGGGAAACAACTGATTTGATTGACAAGCAGATTTGGGGGCACTTCTTTATTTTATTTATTTTATTAAACTGACAAGTATTTACTGAATATAGTCAGAGGCTGTATACAATCTAGTACTTTTTAATTGTACCCATATTTGACTCAGTACCCACCTTAAAGGATTTTATAATCTAATCTGGGGAGATACTTTTAATTTTTGCAGTTAGATGAAGTGGTTAATAAAAGTCTAATTTCCCTTTGCTTCACAAGTATACATTTTGGAGATGTTATTATATATTCAGGGTTGTTCACTTCCTTCGAGTACAATCATGGAGAGTCATGAATCTAGAGCTGGAGATGCCCCTAAAGGGTCATCTGACAGGAGACTTAGCCTCATCCTGCCTGTTCTTAAAAAGAAGAACCAGGAGTTACGCGTGAAATCTGCAGAAAAGCAGATTCTGGCTCAGTAGAAAAGGGAGATTTCTCTAATCTTTACAATGATCTATAAGTGGAATAAACTGTCTCAGAGGGGAAGGGATTCCTTTTTAATCTGAGATCTTCAAACAAAGGCTGGATGGTCACTTGTCATATTTGTTGTGGTGGGGACTCGTATTTAGATGTGAGCATGAATTTGAGACCCTGTTGACTTTCCTTTTTAAACAATGTTATTACTAGATGCTCTACCCCATGCACATAATATATCAGAAATACATGATCAACTCCCAGCTGAGGACTGTGAAGGGAATCATTGTGCTATACTCCACCCTGGGTACTGCGCATCGTTTAAGCAATGATCTTTACCAGTTGCCATGTTATAGAGTTGGCAAAATCAAGTCAACTAAACATTTAATGAATACTTACTGTGTGCTGATCACTGTAGATACAAAGAAGGAACTTATACTATCAATGGAAATCCATAAAAAGAAACAATGGAGCAATGGGGCAAAGGTGGCAGAGGAGCATGATGGAGAAAGTTGGGAGAGTCAGTAATCAAGCTAAAAGAGGAACAGAGATGCCATTGGTCTGGACACTTTCCTGAAAATGGAGGGTCTGAAAAGAGCTGACAATTGGAGAAAAGGGCCATAGGGAGAAGGAGGAAGAGTGAATTTCTAGGGTGAAAAAGATGTTGTGGCATGGTATAGATGAGTTGGCAGAGTCAGGAGTGGAACCCAGAAAAGAAGAAACACCAAGATTACATTAATTCTGTAGTTCTCCAAGGCAACTGGATCTCTTTGAGAAAAATGACTTTCAAGCTACATCTTCATCTTGTTCATATGAAGTTTATTTTTTGATTTCAAGAGTTAGACTTTCCATCCATCCTAGTAAATTTCATTTTATTTAATTCAATATTCTACTTGATCAAATTCTTTTTGTATCCTAACTCTAGCTTATGACCTCATCATTCAACTGAAACTGCATTCTCTATGTTGTCAGTTTTTCATTTTTCAAAGATGACCACTGACATCATGGGCTGATGTCTTGACGTGTGTAAATTGGATTTAAGTGAAGTAGGGTTGCACAAAGTCAAAAGCCTCACTCTTTCTTTCAGTCGGGAAAGTCCAATGTCAAGACAAGACTCAAGATAACCATCAATTGCCAGGGATGAAGTGGATGAACTTGGCAACTTTGATACCTGACCAAGTTTTTAAGCGCCCCCCGCCCCCAGCACCTGCTGCGGCTGCCTTCATGGTTATTGGAACAAATCGTTCTCATCTGCCCATTGCACCAGGGGGAAGTGTTCATATGCTTGAGATAGACATAGCCCCCAACTCACCAAAAGATTAGAGGCCCATATTCTCAACCTGGGTTAGCCCAGCTGTTGAGATGGCTTTGGGGCCGGGGTGGAGGGGAAGGGGAGGGACTGCACATGCTCCAGCCTCTTGGAGCCAGAGATGTCTGATCAGTCCCTTGTCTCCTCTGGATAATCATTAATGTCATGCCTGCTGCCCCTGAAGGTTCCCCAAGGCTTTTTAGAGACTTCTTTCCTTTTCCTTCTGTGGTATTTCATTTTATGAGCTCATCAGTTTGCACGGTTTCTGTGATCATTGTGCAGATGACTTTCAGATTTACTTGTCTACAGCTAACTCCTCTCTTGACGTCCAGTCGCACATCTTAATGTCTGTCTATATCCAATCAGTTGTCAAGACTCGGCCTTTTTAACATCTCTCACATACAAGCCCTTTTCTCTTCTGATTCTGCTGCCACTACCACCAGCACCAGCACCACCAGCACCAGCATCACTAGTACCATCAGCACCAGCACCAGCACCAGTACTACCAGCACCAGCACCACCAGCACCAGTACCATTAGCATCAACCAGTACCACCAGCACCACCAGCACCAGCAGCAGCAGCAGCAGCACCACCACCACCAGTACCACCAGCACCAGCACCAGCACCAGCACCATCAGCACCAGTACCATTAGCATCACCAGTACTACCAGCACCACCAGCACCACCAGCACCAGCACCACCAGCACCATTAGCACCAGCACCACCAGCACCAGCATCACTAGTACTACCAGCACCACCAGCACCACCAGCACTAGCACCACCAGTACCAGCACCACCAGCACCACCAGCACCAGCACCACCAGCACCACTAGCACCAGCACCACCAGCACCAGCATCACTAGTACTACCAGCACCACAAGCACCACCAGCACCAGCACCACCAGTACCAGCATCAGCATCACCAGAACCACCAGCACCAGCATCAGCACCAGCACCACTAGCACCAGCACCACCAGCACCAGCACCACCAGCACCAGCACCAGTACCAGCCCCACCAGCACCAGCACCAGCACCAGTACAGCCCCACCAGCACCAGCACCAGCACCAGCACCATCAGCACCACCATCAACACCTAATTAAGATCTTCATCACCTTAGACCTGTTCCAAGAATCTGCTGGTTGGTTTCTCTGCCTCAAATCTCTCCCTATATCAATCCACTCTTCATCCAACTGTCCAAAGAGTCTTCCTAAATGTATGTCTGACCACATCAGAACTTTTATTTAATAAACTCCAGTGGCTCCCTGTTATCTCTAGGATGAAAAACACCTCTTTATCTTCCAGTTGCTCCCTGCTGACTTTCTAAAGGTTCCCAACAATAGGTTAGAAATTTTCATGCTTCCCAAGATGGGGGGGGAAGGGACGGGATCTTTGTGATCCCAGGATCCTTGAGTCACAGATTTATAGCAGAAAGGGATGTTAGAGACCAATGAGTCCAACTGTCTTATTTTACAGATAAAAGGAGGTGAGCACAGGTGACATTCCCAGGATCACACAGGTTAAATTGAGGCAAACTCTGGAGTCAGCTTCACATCCAGCATTTCATCTGCAGCGCTTCCTAAATGAAGTGATTTAACATCACACCCAGATCCTCAGGACTTCTGGGATTGCTCTCTTCTCAGGGGGGATGACAAAGATTTGAAAGAATAAAGAAAAGAATGAAAAAGAAAGAATGAGCTTCTAATGGAGAATCTTTGGCAATCTGGCACTTGAATATGAAGACATTTCTAAGCAGAGGTTGAGAGGCTAGCCAGCAAATCTCAGATAATGTTGCCTGCTTATTAAGAAAACAATAAAACCTATTTTATTGCAGGTTTGGGGCTATGTTGGAGATACAAGAAAAGGTAACAGATAATCTGTATCCTCAAGGAGTTTGCAGTCTCATGGAATTACATGGTAATACCACGTGGGCCCCGATAATCTTCCCCAAAATTGCTCATCTAATGCCTTCTATAAGACTTAGAATAAGAAAGGAATCAGAAAATTCTTGATGCTGGCTGTTCCAGCTCTAGTTATTAGGAAATGGTGGTTCTTTTTACTATAACACAATTTTTTTTCTTTTCTGCAGCTTTAACCCAACTCTCCATTGTGGTCCAACAATGGACCTTACATATAAGGCCCACTTTGAAGACTCCTTAACCATTAAACCCCCAAAGAAAATCATAAACCAGAGAGATTTCCATGATTGTTATTTTCATTACATGAAGCAGCACAGTAAAAAGAAACAGAGAGTTGAGCTTGGAGTATAGAAAGACCTGAATTCCAAACCTTTTTCTCATACTTCCTAGGTGAGTGATCCTGAGCAAGTCACTTTACAATGAGCATCAGTTTAAACCCTATAAAATAAGGATGTTTATAATTTACTTTCTACTTACATTGTTGTTCCAACAGTCAAATGAGCCCCTCATTCCATTTGGTCATCATTAAAATACTTTGAAAAGAGAGCCATGCTAAAGGGAATATGTTCATCTTATGAGAACCATGATTATAAGGTTCTTTATTTCTATATCGCTTTTATTTCTAAATCACTAGGTCCCCACTAAACTTACTCCCTTAGAGCTCAAGCAATATACAAAAGTATAATACATAATAATAATAAAAGTAATATTATAATAATAATTTATTTTAAAAATTAATACCTCATATTTGAATTTACTCTACCTTGATTTCATCCCCCTTAACCATTGCAGTTAAATAAAAGGTGCCATCATTTTTAAGATGGTGAAAATGATTAGATCAATTTCTCATTCCCCTCTTTTTATTAATTGATCATCTAATGAGTTATACAAAAAAGAAAGAAGTGAACATTTTCTACAACAAAGAAAGGCATTTATTTCTGGGGCCTACCAGAAAGTGTAATCTACTGTATAAGAGTGCTGCCCCAGCTGGGCAATTACTAAGTGTCAGAGGCATTCTCAGGATGAGATACTCCCCAGATTGCTCAGCTGTCTATTCCAATGCGTGCCAAATATACACTTTTCTGCACTTCTTGACCCAACACAAACAGAATCCT
This sequence comes from Sarcophilus harrisii, assembly GCF_902635505.1. Taxonomy (NCBI): domain Eukaryota; kingdom Metazoa; phylum Chordata; class Mammalia; order Dasyuromorphia; family Dasyuridae; genus Sarcophilus; species Sarcophilus harrisii. Next base: position 656,827,317 of record NC_045427.1, read on the forward strand.
GAGAAAGAAAGAGCTAAGAAGTAAAATGCCTATCATGTTGCTCTCTGCCTATGGCCAAACTCACTTAAAGCACACATGGAAAAAGAAAACTGAAGATTCAGAAAAAAAGTAAATGTTGATTTTTCTCACAGACCATGTTACTTTGCAGATTTCCTTTCATGCCATAAAACTGCATGCTTCTCAAAGAAAAACTTATTTAAAAGATTAGTTTGTTTGTTTGTTTGTTTTTACTCCATCCTCAGGATCAACAAACCCAAGTTTTGTCAGATTAGGGAAAAAAGAAGAGATGGAGGATGTGCTGTTCTTAAATTTAACACTGATTTTAAAGTTTCTTTTCTTCATAGAATCTCAGTGGTGAAATCCCAGAAGGCATCTCACCCAACCCAGTTCTAATCAAGCCCTCCCACTACAATCTTCCCCAAAATGGCTCATCTAACGTCTTCTATAAGACTTAGAATAAGGGAGGAATGCAACATTTCTTGATGCTGCCTGTTTCAGCTCTAATTATTAGGAAATGGTGGTTCTTTTGACTATGACAATATTTTTCTTTTCTTCAGCTTTGACCTGAGATCTCTCCTAGTTCTCTCCATCGTGGTCAAAGAAAAAACTCACACAAATGGGAATCAGCATTGAAGACTGGACTTGAAGTCAAGAAGGCCTAGGTCCCAATTTAATCATAAGCATTTACAAGTTGTGTAATTCTAGGCAAGTCCCTTGGATGATGGATGCTTCAGTACCTTCCTTTATAAACAGATAACCAAACTTTAAGAACCTTTGTTTCCTTTCAGCTCCATATCTACAATCCAATGGAAAATACTCAAAAACAGTTATCGCATTCCCCCCGAGTCTTCTCTTCTTCAGACTAAACTTCTGCAATTGACTCTCTTATGATGTGATTCTCATGCTTTGCCATAGAAGAAGAAGAAGAAAAACAAGAAAAAGAAGAAGAAGAAGAAGAAGAAGAAGAAGAAGAAGAAGAAGAAGAAGAAGAAGAAGAAGAAGAAGAAGGAAGAAGAGGAAGAAGGAAGAAGAGGAAGAGGAGGTGGAGATGAAGGAGGAAGAAGAGGAAGAGATGATGATGATCATTTAATGAGCTAGGGCCCTTGAATATTTGCAAAGCACTTGATATATCTTAGATAATGGAATCGTTATGACTTGTAGAGTCACTCAGCTAAAAAGTGTCTTTTGGGGGATTTGAACTCAAATGTTCTGCCTTGAAGTTAAGTGCTCTGTCCATTAAGATATGCTCTCTCTGGCTGTTGATATTTAGATAGGAGAAAAAGAAACTGCCTCTAATACCATTCATAGTCCAACTTACTATGCCTCAGGGTCTTCAAGTATAAAATAAAGGCTGTTGAGTCTGCAATCTCTAAATCTATGATTTTTAATTGATAAATTGGGCACTTTTTATGTTACTCTTTGGAATCTACTCCAAAACCAAAAGTCCTTCCTTGACACTTTCTGAACATATGCCTTGGTCGTGGTGTATCATCATCATTGACTTTATAGTGTTGGGCAAGTATTTCATATATATTATCTAATTTGATCCTTCCGATATGCATTTGGACTAGATAGTCACTAAGGAGTCTTTGAACTCAGATTTAATAACTTTAGTAACTCTCATCACAATCCTATGAAGGAGATACTATAATCATGTCAGTTTTACAGAAGTGGGAACTGAAGTTCACATAGAAGCAACTTGTCCAAATTAATGTATCAAATAAGTACCTGGAACAAAATTTTGACTTCAGGTCTTCCTGACTCTCAGACGGGTACTTAACCACCACTTAAGTTACTTCTCAATTCGGTCAATGTAGCTACATTTTGTTAGTCGAACCACAAGGTTTAACTGTTCAGTCTTCCTGTAATTTCTCTGTTAGAAGGAATCTAAAAATTGCAAAGTTGTGGACTTCATCCCTACCCCAAATTGAAGTCCAAGCACATGAGTAGGGTACAATGACTTTGATTTCACATTCAATAGCCCCTCCCTCTCCTCACAGTCATTCCTACTATTGACATCTTGGTCTTCCCATGCCTGCCACAGTTTCTGGAGTGTCCCAAGATGTGAGACATGAAAGAGAGATGAAAATCTGGTGAACTGAAAAGATACAATCAGATTTTCTTTGGTCTTCATTCTTGCATTACTCCCACATTTTGGCACCTGATGAATACTCCCCTGGATGTTTTCATATTTATTGTCTCTGGCTATTTTATGAAATAAATCTCTGAGCACCAATGTATCCAGTGAACCTAAAGTGGATGGAAATTTGCAGTTGCTAGGAAGCCTACTTTGAAACTGAACTGTTTGGGAACGAGTTCAGGAAAACTTTCTCTCCTGGTGTCATTTAAAGTGCGCAGGGACTGGTTGATCCGAGGCAGAAACTTTCAAATATTTTGAATAATTACCTCAGATCTCCCCAATTTAGGATCCGCTTTGGAAATGCAAAGAGAACACACTTGTGGAATATTTGGAAAACCTAGAAATCAGGAAATGTGTTATTGGAAAGAAAAGTTGATAGAGAAATGAGGAGAATTTAATGTCTCTTTCTTAACACTCCCATAATGTTTAATTTGGGTGTGATTCAAGTCATGAGAGGCTGGATGTTTAGAAAGGTACAGGCTTTACTCAGATGGAGTAATCCCCTGTGCCCTCATTGGCCGTGACTGCTGATTTGGTCAGAGGGCCTCCACAAACCACATGAACCATTCCAAGAGTGCCCATGTCAGCAGCTCAGCAGCCTTTACATTCCAATGCTGAGCAATTAGCTGAGCCGCCATATATTTATGGAGGCCTGTTAAGCCATTTCCTGTACCCCAGGGTCATGCCAGGGTATTGCTTCAGAAGGCTCTCCTATTTCAAGTTTCACAACTTTTATTCCATTGTTAATGCCATAAAGGAATGATGTGAAAATTTCACAAGGTTCCCAAGTTTGGTTTGGAAGAAAATCCAAAGGTTCATTTGCTTTCCCAGAGTTTATCCAAATGTCTTGGGTTGGGTAATCATGCCTGATTGGCCTTTCTCAGGAGACTTTGCTGGCCCCCAGCCCAGCCAAAAATACCACACAGCCAAAGGACAGAGGGGCATGGAATGGTCTTTCTTTTTTTTCTCTTTAATTCCAGAATGAAAAAGTACTTTTTGGAATATAAGAAATAAAGATGTCTTGATTCATGTTTTGTACAGATATCAGAGCTAAACTCTGCTCATTCAAACATAAAAAACATACACAAGCCTTTATACATGTTATTAAAATCAGAGAAACAAATATCATTTGTCATGTAAATTAAGATATAATATGATGTAATACCTAGAGTGTCTACTTTAGAAGGTTGTTTTGAGGATCAAAAGGGCTAATATGGGTAAAGCACTTTATATACTGTAAGGTCACACACTGCAATTGCATGCTATAATATAGAGACAACATCATGCCCTGGTGGCTCTCTCTATTCCATGGACAAGCCACTTCAACATCCACTTTGAGAAGAAAACTCAATAATATTGATGAGGAGAAGATGTGCCAATATACTTATTCATAAATCTGTATCTTTCCTCAGTCAGCTAATGCCAGCCAATATTCAGACACAAGTTCTCCCAGAAGCCTAGATGAGATCAAATAAAAAGCAAAATCAAGGACCTATTCAAATAAGCTGAAGGACTTCAAGTCACTGAGAATTTTTACTTCTCAAAAACTCTTGACATTTTGCCTAATAACAAAATGGATGATACAAATAATATCTGACTCTTGGTGACTCCATTTAAAGTTTGCTTTTTTGCAAAGACACTGGAGTGGTTTTCCATTTCCTTCTCCAGATCATTTTACAGATGAGGAATTGAGATAAAGAGTTAAGTGATCTGCCCAGAGTCGAGCAGCTAGAAGTGTCTGAGGCTGTATTTGAACTCATTAAGGGGAGTCTTTCTGATTGTAAACCCAGGGCTCTATCACTGTGCTACCTAGCTGTCCAGAATACAAACAATGCCAATGTCTCAAATGAATTAGAAAAGGAGATGAAAGGAGTTTCAAAAGATGCTTTTGTGAATTGACAGCATGAATCCAACTAGCAGACCAATGATTCTAAAGCAATGAATTCAACAAAAGTCAGAATTTGATAACACAGTCCCCCATAATGTTTGAGAGAAATTATAGCAACATTTCAGATCAAACTCTGTTTTTGACAGTATGTGATACAGTAAGAATCCCAATGATAATGGTAGAGCTTAGCAAAGAACACCTTTTTTAAAAAAAAAGATGATAAACAGTACCAGAGGAAAAAAAAGACTTGAAAAAGTTACTGAATATCTGTGGAAAAACAATTGAAAAGTGTACCAATATCACAGCATACTTGAATTACTTATAACTCATCCAATGATAATGCATTAAAAACGCAGAATAGAATCCAGAAATCAAAAATATATCAGAAGTCACATTTTCTCTTTATCATCAATTGAAAGAAAAGGCAAAAAGTTTCAGTCAAAAGCGGTGAAGCAAACAAAATAAACAACTTAACATAAATTAAAAATTTTATTTGGAAGGCTTAAGATGGAAAGAAATTAGAGAAGATAGAGAATTTCCAAAGATGAAGGATGTGAAAAATTTCTGGTCATATATTAGGATACTAGAAGTCTACCCCCAATAAAATGGGTTGGATACAATGGATTGGGTCAAGTGAAAATTAGAAAGCTTGTGCACTATTAATAATAGGAAGAGTTACATCAAAGGGAGTGACTGAACCTCCAGGTTGTCTTCAAGAGTGTAAAGGGGAACAAAATGAGTAATTATTGTCTTAAATACTTCCCAGGGGAATCATATGTTCCTAGCAAAGCACTTTACCATCTTCTTCCTAGATGAAAATGTGATCATATTTTTCTTAAGAGATCATCTTTTATATACTACCAAAAGATCAGAACATTAATGACCTCTCCAAATAGAGGCCCATTATATGTTTATATAGAGCATTCACAGATTTTATTGCTTAAAAAACTATAAACACCTAAAAGAAAATAATATATTTTCTGAGGATTAAAAGGAGTGTGTCAAAATGTTTTAGGGGTATAGAGAGCAGTTCATTATTTATTTAAAATTGTTAAATAAACTGCCTGAAAATTAGATATCATTCATAAAACTTTCATTAATTTCCACAATGCCTTTGATTCTTTACTTCACTTGTGGATTATTTGAACATTGCAAATATTTGAAGTTGATTCAGAATAGAGAAGATGGGAAAATATTTAATATCCACATGAAAAACTGTTCTTATTTAAAATAAATAAAATTTTAAAAATGAACAGAAATACAAAATAGCATTTTATGAAGCCAGTTTGAGTCCATTACATCTATGGTTATTATCAAATCTATCGTTCTCTTTCCAAAACATAACTAAATATAACTTACAGATTAAACAGGGATTCAAACTAAAATATCTCAATCATCTGATGTAAATGGAAAACAGAAGCTAGATAACACAATAGACAGAGTGCTAGGTCAGGAGTCTGGAAGATCTGAGTTCAAATCCAACCTCAAAGATTTACTAGGTGGACAAGTGTGACCATGGACAAGTTACTTTACTCTGTTTTCCTCAGCTTCCTCATCTGCAAAATGAGCTGGAGAAAAAATGGCAGATTATTCCATTATCTTTGCCAAGAAAACCTTAAATGGAATCACAGTGGACACAGTGGACACAACTGCAAAATGCCTGAACAAAAACAAGATATAGGGAACATAAAACTAGGTAATTTTACACAGAAAATAAGGTATTCAAAAGTGCCTTCATCTTCTGGAATCTTTCTACAATGATATCAAAATGTCATCTGGCCTCATGCTATAAGTTTAAAGTTGTAAACATTCACTGAGGAAAAATTAACACTGACATCTTGAAACTTGAATCTGGTGGTGAAAAGGAATTGACTGAGAAAGACAGTCCTAATAAATAAATATCACGGTCTGCTAAAACCTCTAAAATGGCTAGGTTCTAATAGCAGAACCAAAAAGCTTTCTGTGAGTGACCTCTACATAAATTCAGGCCACAATATATTGACCAAAAATGTTGGATGAATTCTTTATGGAAACAAAATTATTTATATGATAATTCAGGTGATTTCTTACATCACAGACTTAGTGATCAATGTGGAGTATGAAATAACTTAATAGAAACATACAATGCATTTAATTCAACAACCATTTATTAAGCATCTACTACAATCCAAGCACTGTGCTAAACACAAGGATTTTTTTTAAAAAGAGCAAAAGACAAGTACTGCCTTCAAAGAGCTTATAATCTAAAGCCTGTAAAAAATTTCATACCTACTAAATGCCTATCAGGACATGCCCTAGCAGCTCGAATAATATATCAGAAGCTTGATTTTTTTATGGATAGAAAACATGTCCTCATGTTACCAATATAAGCCTGAAACCATCCTTAGGGAATCCAACCAACAAACTACAATGTGGAGTATGAAATAACTTAATAGAAACATACAATGCATTTAATTCAACAACCATTTATTAAGCATCTACTACAATCCAAGCACTGTGCTAAACACAAGGATTTTTTTTAAAAAGAGCAAAAGACAAGTACTGCCTTCAAAGAGCTTATAATCTAAAGCCTGTAAAAAATTTCATACCTACTAAATGCCTATCAGGACATGCCCTAGCAGCTCGAATAATATATCAGAAGCTTGATTTTTTTATGGATAGAAAACATGTCCTCATGTTACCAATATAAGCCTGAAACCATCCTTAGGGAATCCAACCAACAAACTACATTGGGACTAGAGGTTTGTCACAGATTATCTGTTATCCACAGTCATCAAAATAATATGGATTCATGAAAAACCAAGAATAATATTTTAACAGATGCCACCATGTCTAAAATTCATAATATCCAAATTACATGAAACAAAAGGCTTTCGAAATATAGAGAACAAATGAAAGATTTGACATTCAGTTTGGCCACATCTCTTCAGGAGCAAAAGTCTTTTGGGGGGTGTGTGCAATCCAGAAATCTGAGTGCTCAAAATTATAGATGCCAGGAAAAGCAGGCTCTGAACTACCAGTGCCAGAAGCTTCTGAATTACAGGTGCCGTGGAAAGGATATTCTGAACTTTGGGTGTCAGGCCAGAGAACTGAGAAACAAAAAGAATGGAACAAGTCATCTGGACTGGACGCATTACATTTGAGGGACTGTGCAGAATTCCATCAAGCCATGGGAAGTATCACAACAAACAGTTGGTGTTACTTCTGACCACACTAAAATCAGTTGGGATAAAGACCTAGGTTGGTGAACCATGAATTACATGGGGCCTTGAGATTCAGCCCCCAAAGAAACCACAATCTGAGAAGAGGAAGTAAAGAAGTGAGTAATACACAAAATAAGGTGAGAAAAGCCTGAAAGTGCCAAAGTTTTCAGGAAGAAGAAATATCATAATCCTTGAACATAAACAGTTTAATCAATAGAAATGTAGAAACAGAAGGAAACATAGCATTCAGATCTAATAAGAAAATTCCAGCATCTAAGAATAAATACAACAAAATGAAGGAAAATGAAGAAACGCTTGATAATACCGAGGACCCTGTGTGGAGTTTTGAGGAAAACATGGAACTAAAAACATATTGTTCCTGAATAACTTTAAAGAAAAATTAACATGACAAAAGCAGAATTTATGTGGCATACAACAAAATTAATGAGTATAAGAGAAAAACTTGTCTCTACAAAAGCAATAGTCACCAAATAAACAATGGATTGGAAATGCAAATATACAGTAATGAGAGACAATCTATAAGAGAAGCCAAAAAAAAAAAAAAAGATATAAAAAGAAAATATGCTTGCATGAAAACAAAACATACAGATTTTAAAGACAGGATGTAGGGAGGTAAACTAAGGATGATGGGTGCCCCAGAACACTATACTGAAGGAAATAATAGAAGAGAATCATCTAGAACTTCAGCACACAGAAAATAAAAATTTCCATGGAAATAATTTATGAATTGCCTCCAGAAGAAAAAAAAAAAAACAAGATTGCTAATTCCAGGACACATAATAGTTAAAGTTAATAATTCAATTTAGAAATAATTTGCACACATCATAAGGAGAAAGACCTTCAAAAATAAATGAGAGGATATCTGATTAATGAAAGACTATTCTGTACCCATTAGAAGAAGAAGAAGGGAATACTGTGTTCCAAAGAACACTGGAGCTCAGGAGGAACCTAGGGTTACCTATCCTGCATATCTGAGCTTAACCATACAGGAAAAAAGATTGATGCTGAATAATTTAAAAGAAAAGCATATGACACATTTTTAGAAAAAGAAAAGCAGAACTGAAAATATTATTTGCTTCTCAGACATCCCAAACAGCAGAATTGCAAGAGGAACAAATCAATGTAGATAGCAATAGAATTATAGTGGAAAAACTAGTAAGAAACTTCTTTCTAAAGATACACAGTCTTTGGCAAAGGTGGGAAACTAAAAGAGGCAATAATGAAGAGGCAAATGGGGACATTAGAGACAGAACATGGTGATACCTGGAGTATAAGCAATTTTCTTTTTGGTGGGACTATATTAAAATATTGGGAGGTATATTAAAATTGTAGGGAAGCAAGAGGATAAAGAAGATTGAGTGATAATATAGAAGTCAAATCAAAGGCTAGCAGTGAGGAGAAGGTTACTTCTGTAGGTTCAGAAAGAGAAGAGTCTGCAAGGAACTGAAGAGAAGATGGGGAAAATATAAAAATGGGGCTGAAAGGAAGGAATCCTTGTTTTGGAGGTGGAAGGAGATTCCATTGATAAACGCTGCTTTGGGTGAAGAGAGGACTTTATATTCACTAAGCTCAAGAGTTTTGGTGCCTGAAGAAAGTATCTGTCATGGGAGCAGATGGCGATGAAGTCATCAGGGACATCTGGAATCTGAAGAAGTGGTAAGAGAATGGATACAAGAAAATTTCCAGACATATGTCAAAAAAAAAAAAGCCAACTAGACAGCACAAACAAGTGGAGGTAAGGGGAAATTACCTTATAATGGGACAATGCCTTCTTTAATACCTGTAAAAATTGATATTGTTATGTGAGTTAGGCACAGTGGGAAAACAGAATCTATGGAGAAAGTCCTGCAAAACAATAGCAGAAAACACCTACAGGACAAAGCCTAAAATGAATACCTTGGGAGCCTTGATTATATAAATAACACAGAGAAAAGAGAAAAACCAGATAATTATGAGGGTCTAGACCAAGCAGAAAAAGAAGAAAAATTATGAGATAAATCACTTTTGGAAAGGAGTGCAAAAATACAATAAAAAAGTAATGAACAGGACGAGCTAAAAGGAAGGAGAGGAAGGAAGAATCTACATGGTTGAAAAGGGAAAAGAGATAGAGAAAATATAGCCAGATAAAAACAGGAGACACAAGATTTTGGCTTGAGAAAATCCAAAAAACAGAAATGGGTAACAGAGAATAAGGGAACCTAGAGCAGGAGGTGGAAAGGAAGCCAGTGAGAACAGAGTTACTTAAAAACATTAAAGTTAAATAATTGAAGAAAGATATTAATATTTTATACCAAAGAGGAAAAACATAACTTTAAGAAACAACTTTAGAAAAACATGGAGGAAAATATAAACCTAATTCTTATAACTTTAAATGTGAATGGGTCAAACAATCCAATAAAATGAAAATGAGTGACATTGGATGAGAAAACAAAACTCTACAATATGTTGCTTAAAAGAAACATATGCAAAAAATATACCTTTTACAAATAAAACTGAACAATGGAGGGAAAAATCTCTATGTATCCAATGAATCCAAACAAGCAGAAGTAGTCATCATGCTATCAAACAAAGTAAAACACATCCCCCAAATGAAAAGGAATGATGAAACCATGTCATGTTGAAGGGAACCATGAATAACAAATCAATATCATAATACACTTTTTGCACTCCAAATGTCTTAGTATTCAAATTTATAAAGAAAATGTTATCTGATTATCAAGAAGACATTCAGTAATATAATAGTGACAGGAAATTTCAATATCCCTTGCTATTAGTTTTGGGCAAGTTTAACAGAAAAATACACAAAATGGAAATTTTAGAACTGAACAATTCTGGTTAAACTTTGAGATTTCTGATACTTTCTAAAGGTGACAATAAAAGAATGTGCCTATTTCTCTGTATGACGTTTACAAAAATTGACCATGTACTAGGGCACATAAATATTGCAAAGAAATATGAAAAGACAAAAATACTCAATATATCCCTTGCAGATCTTAAGAGAGAAAATAGAAATTAGTTTGGGGACCACAAACAGAAAATACAGAATGGGAAATTTTTTACTATAAAAATTCAAATACTGAATGTGTCAAAGAACAATGAATAACTATATAAAAGAAAATGACAATGACCAACCAATATACCAAATCCCCTTAGGACTCTAAGGGAGAAATTTTGTCCTTATAATCATTCATGAACTACATTGAAAAAGAAAAGATTAAATAACTAAATATGCATTTTTGAAAATTACAAAATCAAGAAAAGAATATAAAACAAGCAAAAGGGAAGACATTAAAAATAGAAGGAAAATAGACAAATTAAGAATAAAAAATTTATAGAAATAATGAATGAAACAAAAAGTTGGAATTTTGAAAGGACTAGTCAAAGTGATAAACATTAGCTAACTTGTTATAAAGAAGAAAGCAAAAAAATTGGAAGAAAACAAAAAAATTAATCAATAAAACATCAAATGATTAAAGTGAAATCACAATAAAGTCAATTTTTTAATGATCAGAACATTAAAAGGAACACTTCTTTAAAAATAAAATACTCAAACTTATCAGAATAGTACATTGAGATCTTAGATAACACAAACTCAAAAGAAGAAAATAGATTTAGTTGTAATGAAACAACCAAAAGGAAAAATCTTAAATAAAAACACCTGAGCCTAGTCGATTCAGAGGAGAATTCTATCAAACTTTTAAAGAACAATTAATATTCATATCTGACATTTTTTTCCAAAAAATTGAGAATTTACTTTACCTAAATCCTTTTATGAAACAAGTATAATCCTAATACCAAAACTAGTAAAAAAATAAAATATGAAAGAAAATTATAGGCCAATAATTGATGAAATTGAATTCAAAAATTTTCAAACAAAATCATATTAAACAGATTAAAACAATTTACTGAGGAATCATACAGTATGATTAAGTGGGACTTATACTAAGGACGTAAGGCTGGTTCAGCATTAGGAGAAAAATCAACATCATTAATTGGTTTAAAGACTAAAACTTCTAAATCTATATGATGAGCTCAATAGATGCAGGAAATTTTTTTTGGCAAAATATGGCATTCTTTGATGTTTTAAAAAAAAGCAACTAGGAAGTATAGGTATAGAAGGACCTTTTTAATAATATAAAAAGCATCTACCTAAAATCAAAACTAAACATCATATGCAAAGAGTATTCACTAAAACTGTTTTCCAATAAATATGAGAGTGAAGCAAAAATGCCCCCTCTCTTCAGTTATTTGATGTTACTCTGGAAATTTTAAATGCATAAAAATGCACAAAATATTTAGAGATAGACCTCCAAAAGCACACAAAAGATTAGAATAAATTTAGTGCCCTAAAGACTTTTTTTTTTAAATCCAAATACTTTGAGGATTATTCAATGTTTATAGTTAGACAATGCCAACATAATAAAAATGCCAATACTACCAAAATTTACAATTTTAATATTATACCCATCAAATTACCGGAAAGATGCTTTACAGAGCTTGTTAAAATAATGACAAAATTCATTTAGAAAAATACAAAATCTAGGGAAATGATGAAAAGAAATCCAGATGAAGGGCTAATAGCCTCCTAGACCTCATTAAAGAACAGAAGGATAGATTAATGGAATAGACTAGACAAGTATGATTTAGAAAAAAATAAAATGCAATAACACAATGTTTGATAAAGTAGAAAATAAGAGGAACCTAGGGAAAAACTACCTCTGTTAAAAACAGCTATGAAAACTGGAAATTAGCCTAGCAGAAATTAGACTTAGATCAAGAACTTATAACCACATCCCACAATACACTCTAAGTGGACATGTGACTTTAATATTAAGATCATACTTTTATAGAAAAGAAGAACAATGCATGTACCTCTCATAGCTATAGGGAAGAGTTAACCAAAGAAGCAGTAGAAGCAATTACAAAATATAAAATAGATGACTTTCATTACTTAAAACTATAAAGCTTCTGCATAGAAAACATTAATGCACTAAAATAGCAAGAAAAGTGATCAAATGAGAGAAAAAATCTTTATATCCAATTTCCCTGACAAGATATATCAATAATTAAAAAACATGTATAAAACTAATAGTCACTGCCTAATAGATAAATGGTAGAAGAATATAGTTGTCAAAATATAAAATAATTGTCAAAAGAACCCAAAGTATTCACACACCACATTTTTAAAAATGCTCCAAATCATTAATAATAAGAGATATGCAAATCAAAAAAAGCTTGAGATTTTACTTTACATACTGCAAATGGGCATAAATGACCAAAAAATGGAAAGAGTCAATATTGGAGGCTATGAGAAGATAAGCACAATGAAACATTGTTGATAAAGTTGTGAAGTGCTACAAACATTTTAACAAGCAATTTTTAATTATGCAAATAAAATAACAAAAAATCCATACCCTTTGAACCAGACTCCATGACCAGCCATATATCCCAAAGAAACCATCAATAAGAAAAAGGAAAAAAAAATCTCCACATTTTCCAAAATATTTATAGAAGCATTTCTTATTATATCTAAACAATGGAGCAAGCAGAAGAAATTTACATGATAACTTTATTAGACATTTAAAGAAATAGCAAGTTATACACAATTGATTTGCAGTTTTCTGTGTAATCTTTTTTTATTTTACTATATTATGGAAATTCTTGGTTTATTTCATAAATTAAGAATAAATAAATGAACAAAGTATACGCCTATCAATTGGGAAATGACTAAATAAATCATGCTATATGAATGTAATGAAATAGTACTGTGCTTTAAGAAATTATATGTGACAAGCACAGAGAAGTATGGAAAGATCTTTATGATCAAATACAGAGGGAAATGAGAAGACAAGAAAACAAATAATAACTACAGATAGAAAGGACACATTAAAAAATAAAATTAAGCATAAAAAATTATAAAGATCAAGTGGGACTCAAAATGAAGAGACCCAAGAAGATACCCTCCCCAAACTGCTCCTTTCTTGAGGCAGCAGATTTGCAGGTGCTCCACATCTCATGTTTCCCTTTTTCAATGTATCAATCAGTTGTATTGAATTTTTTTTCTTAAAAAAATATTCCACTTATTGTAGGGGATGACTCTCTGAGAAGGCAGCAGGAAGGATACATAGGTTATTGTGTTGATGTAAGAAACGGAAAATACCCATGAAAACTTTTTGAAAAAAGTCTTTGAAATGAAAAGATAAAGTAGAGGGGCAATATAGAAAACAAGTATAACATTGGTACCATGGAATATCATTATCTTAATTAAAAGATATATTCTCAATCTGTGCTCTTACAGCAAGACTCTATCTTCTAAGTCCCACTGATGTATTTACATATCAATAATCAAGTGGATAATCAAGTCAAAATATTTAGTGAGGAAGTTCAGAAACAAAAGTAGGGATATAACTTCTTCCCATAAACTTTGGGTACATTCTTCTAGAAAGAAATACAATGGTAATGGGAAGAGTGGATGTCCATGGAGTTCAAAAGGGAATAGGCACAAACATATGGGGAAAAGATGTGGCCAAGACAACTTATAGTTGTATGTTGTGTTGTTTTTTGCACTGCTCTCCACTGAAGAAATCACTTCATTTGATCCCTGGGATATGCTTTTGGAAGTAACATGTTGCTCTACCAATTACCCATGTTCTCTATGGGCTCTAGCATTGAGCTCAGTTGAAATGCTGGCTTAAGGGACTACAATGATCTTTTTTTTGGGGGGGGTGGTATATACTGCAGAAGGAGCTGAATTCTTGACTCTGGGGTCTATCATTTCTGAAGCTAGATGTTCTAGGATGCTACCACTCTACACTTTTCAAGGATTCAGCTGAACTCAACTCAAGTCCACAGCTAGACTCTCTCTCCTGGAAGTCACATGCTTCTATTGTAAAGTATCATTGTCAATGGAAGATGAAAAATAAGAAATCCCTTCTCCAATCTCCTCATTTCAGTCTTTGAAGCAAAGGGAAAATAGAGATATCATGTGTTCTTAAATATGTGAAGATATGAATAAACCTCAACTAATAAATTATTAGAAGTTTCCTGTGTCCCATCATTTGCATTCATGTGGTAAACAATGGCTTGTAATTCAATTGATTTCATTGAAAAGCTTCAATAAGGCAAGCCATAAGCTTTATTTAACACCTACAACATGCCAAGCACAAGGAATACAAAGAAAAACAAAAAAAAATGAGCTGTTCTCAAGAAGTTCAAGTCTTCCTGAAGAAGATACCTTGAAAACAACAATGCATAAATAACAACAATAACAACTCACATTAATGATGCACTTATGTGCCAGGAACTGTGTTAAGTGATTTACAATTATTTAATTTGATCTGCACAACAACCCTCAGAGATGTTATTATTATCCACATTTTGCCGTTGAGGAAACTGAGGCAGTAGAGGCTAAGTGATTTGTTTGGGGTCCTACAACTAGTAAATGTCCTAGACTAGATTTAAACTCAGTACTTCCTGACTCCAAGCTCAGTATGCTATCCACTGCACCACCAGTTTAACCAAGATATATAAAAAATAAGTTAAAGATAAAAAAGCAATTTCTGATGTCCCTGCAATGTGAACTCATGGCCCATATGTGCTGTGTGTTTTAGAAAACTCCAATGCTCTTAGTTTTTGGGTCTTTGGGTCATTTGCTTGTCCACTTAAGAATGTTTTAAATGTCTCCTTACAAGTTGCTTGAAAAAGGCTAGAAAATAAAATGCTTATCTCCAATGTCTGTGCAGAAATGCACAAAGTACAGATAAAAGACACAATTGCTTAGAGATTCTAAGAGAGGGAGGTGAATTTGACCTTACAGACATTATCAAGACTTGGTCCAGGTCCTTTCCTAACCTTTCTCCTTATCAGAGTTGGATCACAACATTCTGGTGCTAAAGCTAAAGGAATATCATTGGGCACCTGTTCTAAATCTTTCATTTTACAGATGAGGAAATTGAGGGCCAGAGAATCTAAGTAATTTATGAACAGTTACATTGATAGTACAAATTGGAAATCGAATTTGAACCCGAATCCTCTTCATTCCCAGTCAGGGCTCTGAGTAGGCATGAAAGAACAAGAAGATTCTCTAGTATCTGAGCTTCTCCAAAGTACCAGAAAAAATGAAAGAAGTGTCCAAAGATTCCACAAGTTCTTCCAGCAACTCAAGGTGACCGTAGGTAGCCCACTTCCCTCCTCGGGCCCTCAGTTTCTCACTCAACAAGCCAAAGAGCTGATGAGATTGCAGCTTTTGTCAAAGCAGCACTGGGAGGAGATGATGAGGTGCTTTCCTCTGAAGAGTGCTGTGCTAAGCACAGACTGTCATATTTAGGATCAAATTATTTCCCAGGAGAGTCATTTTTCTTAACTATTGATAACAGACCTCTCAGCATCAGGGAAAGAAAGTCCCCACGGTGGCTCACAAAGTGCATTATGAAATTGTGGGATCCCAGAATCTTAGAGTTGGATCAGATCTCAGAGGACATCGAGTCCAACCCACCCTAAAAAATAATTTTCACTACCACAGAAAAATAATAATGACAACAGCAACAATAATAAATAGCATTTATATGCTTTCAGTTTTGCAGAGCACTTTGACTATTACCTCATTTGATCTTCACAACCCTGAGAGGTAGGTACCATGATTATCCCCATTTTGTAGGTGAAGAAACTGGAATGGCCAGGTGAAGGGATTTGTCCAAGATCACAAAGCTATTGTCTGAGCCTGGGTTTGAGTTCAGGTCTGAGTAAATGTCCCATCCTCTATCTACTTTACCAAAATGTTTTTGCTAGAAGTCTTCCAAAGAGGAGTGTACCACTCTTAGGGAACCCCATTTCTTTGGACATAGGTACAAGCACTAGGACAGTAACTCAACATCAAGCCAAAGGGGGCAGGCACTCCACTAAGCATCAAGAATGAGTCTGTAGGCCATGAACACCCATTCTTTCAGACAAACTATGGCCCACTTAGCTCTCATTTAGACTTCTACAATTAATTATTTGATCCGCAGAAAAGAGTTTACTTTTGTCCCCAGGGCATTTCATCTTTGCAGCCTGGTGTTTAAGACTATCAAGAGGATTTTTAATTTTGACTCTGTCCTCCAGTGTAATGGTCATCTGTCCCAGCTTTGAAATTCAGCTGCCCCATACTTAGAGTAAAGGGGATATTGACAGACTTTAGAATGTTTGATCATTTGGAATGCCTAATATCCCTGGTATTGTAGAAGAACTAAAGAACCAAAGACTACCATCATTAATGAGTGTCTTCTCTTTTATTTTATCTTTATACATCAGTAATGGCTCCTCTAAATCTTTTTTCCATCTTTCCTCCCCAAACTTGTTGAATTATTGATTTTTAGACCTGAAAATAGTCAAAGAAATAATGTCCTGGCATATAAAAAAATTGAGGCCCAATGAAATGAAGTGACTTATCCATGGTCCTACAGCCCAATAGTAGTGGATGTAGGACTAGGCACCAGGATTTAATTCCCATACCATTGCTGCTGCTACTTTCTCACTTTCTTTCTCTCTCTTTCTCTCTCTCTCCCTCCCTCCCTCTCTCTCTCTCTCTCTCTCTCTCTCTCTCTCTCTCTCTCTCTCTCTTTTTCCTCTTTCTCTCTCTCTCCTATTTCTAGTTCTATGTGTCTCTGTCTTTCTCTTTGTTTCTCTGTGTGTGCCTCTTTTTGTTTCTCTTTCTGTCTCTCTTCCCATCCCTTTCTCTCTGTGTGTCTCTTCATCCCTCTCTCTTTATGTATTTCTCTTTGTTTCTGTGTGTGTCTCTGTCTCTTTTTGTTTCTTTTTTTCTGTCTCTCTTCCCATCCATTTATCTCTGCGTGTGTTTCTCTTCAACCCTCTCTCTCTCTTTCTCTCTGTCTCTCTATTTGTGTTTCTGTCTCCCTCTTTCTCTGTATCTATCTCTCTGTATCTATCTCTGGCTCTCTGTCTCTGACTCTTGCTCTCTCTCCCTATTTCTCTTTTGCTTTCTCTTTCTCTCTCCAAAGCTTTTAGAAACATTTCTACCTAAAATAAAGCAAGCAGGTCCAATGGCTTTTCACCAGTGAGATTTGATGCCTACCTGCCACAGATTTTTATATCAAAGCTTAAGAAATGGCCAACAAAATCAATCCATCACTTGCCTCCAAGATGGTGGAAGAAAGGGCCTGACATTTTAAAAGGCCTATGAAGACCTCTCTCCTGGGACTCATGTGTCACACCCCTTAAAGCCCCAACTCATGACAGCAATAACTCTGGGATGGAAGACCCTCTAACCTGGGATGGGTTCATGAACCAGAAAGCCCAGCAGGGCCTATGCAAGTGGAACAACCAGGCATAGCCATGGATATTAACTTTCTCTTTCTATGATTTAACCTCATTTATTAGGACTGAAATAGAGCTACCATCATGTGACACATTAGCATCCTGTAGCTCTGAACCCTCTCACTGAATTTTTTATTCTTGTTATTGTTTTTCTTTAGTGAAGACTTTAAAAAGACAAACTAATACTCAAAGTACTAATATTCTATGCATGAGCCAAATAAGGAGTGAACTGTGACTTTGGACAAGAAGAACTGGCCAGGGAAAGCTCTCCACCGTTCGGACTTCTTTGGCCAAACTTTTCTCCCAATTCAAGTTCAGGGATGGGATTACAAAGCAATTTATGATTGTGGGAATAGAAAAAAGGATGGCTCGATTTCCGAAGTAAGAAGACACATTAGGAATGATGAATGAAATATTAAAGCCCTGTCTGGCTGACACAGCTGTCCCCTAGTTTAGTCCTGCTGGGCCTGATTGAGCTGAGCTGGATTGGGCTACTACATCTTGGGCAGTTTTCATGTAGAAACTGCCACTTAGACATGAGACTAGTGAGCAACATAGCAGAAAAATCCCAGATCCAATACGACCAACTAGCAGGACATGCTGTTAATTGGCCAGAGAACGAAACTGTTCATTTCTTCTCGTACCCAGAAGTCTAGCACCTCCATTTCCCTCCCCAAATGGGGCTTTAAAAAAGCCAAATACGTCCTTTCAAAATGTGCCAACTAACTAGACTACTGAATTAGAGAAGGCAAAAAGTTTTGGGTACTTACCAATGCTGCCGAGCCATGCTTGCCTTCTCCAGTAGACTCGAAGCCAAAGCGAGACTGGTATTGATGAGAGAATTCTTTAATAGCCAAAGGAACTTCAGGGATGAGAGAAAGTCTGTGTTCCAACAAAAGGGTAACTCTCCTCTCTCTCATCAACAAGAAACGACTGTACGTGATTCCATCTGCAATCATTATGTCCTTTACGGTTCTATCCCCAAAGTATTAAGCCCTGCCCTTCTCTGGGCTCCAGATACCCAGAGTTTGTGAAATGGTCTTTGCCAGACTAGTCTTGGATTAAAGATATATTTTTTTCACCCAGATAAAGAAAATCTAAGCTCCACAGCTGGCAGGCCGGCTTTTTTTTTAATCCATTATTAAGTCAGCTGTCCTCATCACATAATATATCATAATGATTTAAAACATCCAAACGGTGCCAAAGAATTAGCAGATGAAACTCCCGAATTCCGACGGACTGACGAGGTGATTAAATTAGCCATTTATGGATTTCAGAAAGAAAGGGACGAAAGTGTTTTATAGTGTAGTTAAAAAAATCATTGAATGCTTCCCTCATGTTGAACATTTCCTAATGTCAGAAGCAGGGTGGATGACACAGAAATCATAAATCCAACTGATAAGTGTTAAAAATCACTTTAGTCTGCCACCTTCCTAGAAATTCAATAAAATCATATGGGAGAATTCTGTCGATGCCATGGATATGGTCGGTACCTACTTTCAGACCCACAGGACAACTCACAGCTCTTCCATGGCTTGAAGTTGATGGGGAGAGGGGAGACTAGATCATTTTAGAAGATTGATTAATATTAAATACATATTTTGCTATTCAAAATGCATATTCACCCTCACATTAAACAACAGCATCACCTCCACTATCTAATCTAATAGTTGTTGTTGTTTGAGGTTTTGGTTTTTTGATGTGTTTTTGTTGTTATGGTTGTTTATTTGGTATGATGTTATTTTTTGTTTGTTTTTTAGGATGGGGAGATCAATCTGACTTCGTCCTGCTTTTTCCCAGTACCAATAATGAACCATTGGTCTTTACTGCCAGCAAGATACCTCTCAGAAATATAATTGATAAATACATGTGGAGCAGGGTCTAGAGACAGGGTTATGTGGCCAGGGTCTAAGAAGCTCCAAAAGACATTAAGTCTCAGGAAGTGTTTTTTTGGGGTTTTGTTTTTGTTTTTTTTTTTTTTGTCTCCTTTACCCCCTGACACATCCCTTTCCATTTTGAATTTTTTTTAAATCAAAAGCCACATTTGGATCCATCTGTGGGCTTTTCAAAAGGGGTCCTTAAATGAGATTATTTAATAGAAATCTAAGGACTATGAAAAGGGGAAAAAAATAATAAAAAAAAGGAAGCCTCTCCATGCATTGCAAGGATCGGCTGAGCCACGTCAGAGAGCTTATTTCCCAGAAGCAGGCAGTTTGCCCCACTCTCTTTACCTGGATAAAACATCCAGTCACCTCCCCCCCCCCTCCTGAGCGTGCTAGGTGCCCCCCGAGGCGGCCAGCCTGGTGACCAGCGGGTTGTGCAGACCAGACGTTGGCTTTTCCTCTGTGCACACGTGTGTGGGAAAGGGGCACGATGGCCAGCGCCCCGGCCGATGCCCGGGCAGTGCCTCCCTTCCCAGGAGCAGCCAGGCTCTCCCTTCCCAGGTCTATTTCACGCCGGGTATTAAGGCATCCTCTCAGCTCGGCAGCTCGGATTTTTGAGAGGTCTGAAACGGCAAAAGGCAGCTTTGTTTCTCTCTCCCTCCTCCTCCACCTCCTCCTCTGGTGTCTCCGGCTGCTTCCAACTCCATCAACATTTCCAACTGAGCCTGGGGCAAAACTGGGAAGGAAAAAAAACCCCCACCACCCAGTGCATTCCATTTACAAACAGAAATAAACACCTTTTCAGCAGGTTCTACATAATCACTAAACACGAGGCGAGGAGGAGGGAAAAAAAACCATTTTTGATGTAAATTCTGAGCAGCTGTGACCCAGGATCTTCTTGAGGAAATAACACCATTACCTAAAGACGTCTAGCACTGGGATCTGGGGCTGCATCACAATTTCTTCTCTTGTTTACTAAAAAGCTAATATTTTGGCTTGTGTGTCACACCTCAGCATATTGCTTCAATATGTTTGTGTACAGAGAGCTGAATGCTATTCCCGGCTCTGCCGGGAGTGCACAGCTGCTCTCTCCAAGGAGGCTACCTGCGCGGGGCTCGGAGGAGAAAGCCATTTCCCGGTGCCAGGGATCTGCAGCTCACACGCTACCTCGGCTGGCACAGCCTGGGAACTAGGGGGAGCAGCCGCCGGCCGGGCGCCGAGGAAGCCGCCGTGGCCGGGTCGGAGGCAGCCGAGGAGCCCGCGCCGGGCGCGGGGCGGCCGCCGACCGCTCGCTCTCTCCCGCTTTGTCCGAGCGGCCTCCGCCGGCCGGGCTCCGGGCGGGAGGTGGGGCACGGGGAGCGGGAGGCGGCGTTCCCAGGTGGTCACGGCGATTACCGAGACTAGAGAATGACGGCTTCTGGAGGAGCTGTCCAGGGAATCAGCCCGAGCTGACAATTGGACATCTCCAGCTTCTGGGATTCTATTTGGGGGGAAAAAAGGCACTCTCCCCTGCCTGCCACAGGGCTTTGCCAAGCAGAAAAAACGTGGTGGTGGCAGGGCAGGACCCCGTGGTCCAAATCGCGGCGGCCCCGGCCAGTCCCACCCACAGCCTCCCACCTTCCCCTCTCTCCGCGCCCTCCACTCGGCGTGGATCTTGGCAAACGTGACATCCGCAAGTGACAAAATAAAGGCCGCCGAGGGCCACCATCTCCTTTGTCAGGGATCCCAGGGTAACAAACGGTTCCCCGTTGCTATTACGGGCTGACGTCCATCTGATAGATTTGCCCTGGAAAACCCATTTCTGGGAGGCATTTAGAATGCAGAGGCGAAGCCCCTCTTCTCCTCCCATTCATTCTGGGGAGCAGCATTTATCTGGTGGCTATTTTGTGGGACACAATTCACATTGGGAGCAAGGATCCTGAATGTGTGTGTGACAGACCCCTTTGGGGGAAGCCTAAGGTCCACTTCTCAACATCATATTTGGAAATGAATAAAATCAAATAGATGGGATATTCAAGGAAACTAGTTAGATTGAAAGACAGTTTTCAATTAAAACAAGAATAAGGTCACAGACTCCAAGTGAAGAGCCCCTGGTTTCGAGGTCCTTCCACACGAGGTCTCAAATTGTTCATCATCATAATTAAAAATGAAGAAAAGTCTTCCAAAGCAATAAAGAATGAGGGTCTCGCAGCTCGTTTCTGTTGTTATTTGCTGGTCTATAAAAACAGGTTTTTGAAATGGAGTCTCCTAAGACCCCCAGCCATGTCTCCCTCATCTAGTCCCTGGGCCTTATATTTGTTTATAAAGGACGCACTTTCCTAGATATCCCAGATTTCAGCCTTTGTGAAGGTGCTCTGTGCTAAACAATACGAGTTCCTTAATTTCCTTCAGAAAATGTAGGGTAAATCCTTCAAATTAATATTTCCTTTTCCATTTTAATTGCAAAAATAAGAGTGCTTATCGCTTTTAATGAGAAGCTGCTGCATTCTGCTTTTTACCTGAACTTCTTGGTTCTTAAAACTCCATAAACATATTTATATTAAGTATGGGACTTCTGGGACTGTTGGTAGATTAAACTGAATCACAGGATGCTAATAATTTATGTCACTTCTCCTTTTAACCACCCCAGCAAAATGAATGTCTGTGGTCTCATTTTTTCCACTTGTATATTTTTATTTGCTCCAACAGCTTCCCTATCAATAATTTGAAAAATGCTCTGCTTGCACCCCCCCCCTCAATACGCACATATACAATTAGAAAACAATGCTTGTTGTAGCAATTCAAACTTAGCTACTTAATAGTCAGATAATTAAACACAGAGAGATAGACTCCAGGTTTGCATTTATGCTTTGGAGAATAGAATTTTAACCCGGCTAAAGTGATGCAAATGGTGCTCATTTATCTATAGATTTCTAGCTGCATATTTAGACCACTCCCAGCAATTGCTCATTTTTTTATTTGTATTTTGGGGAGGGGCCCCCCATTACATCTCTTGCAGCATATGCTGGGGCATTGCACCTGAAACCCCTTGCCCTTCTCTGAAATCTCAACAACATCCGAATTTAAGCAGAAAGGTCAATTCCTCAGTATCACAATAGATATCAAGCCCATGAAAACTAGATTCACTGATGAAGAGCAATTGAATCTTCCCATCCTTAATACTCAGACTCAGGATAATATCTGCAGTAAAGGACAGAAAAAGGGGGTACCTTAGGGGGCTTTGAGATTGAGCCGTGAAAGAAGGCACTGGAAAACAAGCTTCTCTTTCTTAGAAGTAGCAAGGTTCTTAGAGATCAATTTCTGGGCCTTACAAGCTGTGTGACTTTAGGGAAATAACTTCCCCTCTCCGAGCCCAAGTCCCCACCTCTAAGGATAGTTGTTAGTTCAGAAGAGGCAATGTTTGTAAAATATTTGATGAACTTGAAAGCATTTAGAGATAATGGGCTGATTCTCCAGAATGAGATACATTTTTGGACATGACCAAGGTGGGATTTTTTTTTTGGCTACAAAGGGTTTTTATTTCCCTTGTAAGTGTGTGTGTGGGGGGGGGGTGGAGAGGAAGAAAATGTTTGTTAATTGAAAAAAATAAAAGTTAAACTTCAAAAAATAAACCTAGAAATGTCAGGTGTCATCAATGTGGTCATCATTGATTTTAAGCCAAAAGGCTGGCAGAAATTATCAGATTCACTCCATGTGCTTTAGAGGTTTGACAACATAAAAACCATAGGGTCATAGATATTAAGCCAAAATAGGGCTCAAAGGCTGACTAGCCCAGTTCCCTCCTATTAAAGACGAAGGGAAAGAAGCCTTGGAAGCTGTGACTTACACAATATCACACAGGCAGTTAACAGAAACAGGGTTGACTCCAAAGCCAATGCTCTTTCTACTGGGCTACACTGTTTTTCCACATTGATTAGCCTACCCAACACTCTAATTTCATGGATTTAAAAATAACAATAACAGTCTTAATTATTTATCATGATGATAATGATAATAATAATAGAGACTTGGACAGTGTAGGACTATTCAAGTTCTAATGGAAGAACTGGGACTGCAACTTCTTTCTCCTGTCTTCTAGTGTGTCTAAGATTGCTCAAGATCGCTCCATATTCAGTGCACTTTCTTTAAGGCTTGAAAAAGTCAGGGGACTGGATGTGGTGACATTGAAAATCAGTAAATGTGGATGCTGGGCTGTATTTCCTATTAGGCAGTTTGTTTGGATGAGTGATGGAGCTTCTTTTGTCTCTACAGCACCTCCTACTGGCTGTTCTCGAGCAAACACCTTCCAGTTGTCACCAGGTTGCTAGTTCCCAAGGTCTGTTTGTTAATATGCAAGGAAAAACACTTCTCAGAGCAAGGGACTCATGGGAGGGACCCCATGCTTTCTTTTCTTTCTCTCATTCATAGATATTTTTTGACCTTTGATGTCTCTTGCTCCTTAAGGATTTTCTTGTCTGTTCCTCTGGTCTTTCCCTTGCTTCCCAAGAGCCTACTTTAGTCTCTGTATGAAAGGTTGCTGGTCCCTATTTCCCTTCTTCATCTTATCTGTCCTACAAGAACACTCTACACAACCGTGGTTTCATCCTTTTTAAATAAGTCCTTTGTGACATCTGCCCTTGGTGTCCAAAAGACTCAAGCCACAGGTTTTATAAATAAACATGGGACTTTCACTCATTCAAATTTAACTAAAGAGATGGACTTTTTCAGTTGACTCGACTAGAAATTTAACTCATCAAACTAGTTCAATCCAAATGGAGAAGCCATATTTTGTGAGTCTGTCCCCCTCCTTTCGCCTGGCTGACTGACTATATTATCCCTGAATGTGTCCCTTCCCCTCCATTTCCCAACTCCCTTTTTTGTTTGCCTTCCTCCATTCAAATGGCAACTCCATAACAGAAGGGGCCCTCTTCTTGTATCTGCTGTGCTTAGCACGGTACTCACCACATATTGAGCACTTAATAAATGTTCTATGTCCCCCTTTATTTCTCTAATTATCTCTCATCTCCCTCCTGATTTGTTTGATCTTCTACTCTTCGACATGTCAGCTCTGAAGCAGGAGTCCTTCTCCCTCCTCTTCCTGCGCTTCTCACGGCCAGTGCCCGAGCCCTTCCACCCTGTCCCTGCTGCCGCCTCACTGAACATCCCAGAGGCTAAGGCAGGACTTCCCAGTAGTCCTAGCAGCAGCCCAGACCTGTTGTTGCAAAGCACCAGCTCCCAAGCCTGAAATGAGTCACATTCCCATCTGGGAAATATGCAAACGGCGAATCTGCCTGAATATATTTCACGACATTGATTTTAAAGACCTTGCCATTGTTTTTCTTTGGATGCTATGATTATCACCCTCATTTAGCGGCCCCAGAACTCACATTCTAAAAACCAACTGACTTTCTGACTTGCTGATTTTCTAAAGGAAACCATGAAAAATGACAATAGAGGAGGGTGAAAATGTTCTGAAGAGAAGTCAACTAAAACATGCATTCTAATGAGCTGTGAATAGTCCCTGCTTGTGAGTGTGTGTTGGGAGCCTGATGCTCCCCTTTGCTTGGGCTCCAAAGTCCCACTGACATCACGTGCAAAACAAGCTCAATCTCAGGATATTTGGGCAAAGCCTTTCTTCTCTGCCAAAATGTTCGGCCTACGGAAGGGTGGAAGTATGTAGGGAAGAGGAGCCACTTCCCTGACTTTCTGAGTGTGGCCCATTTCCTCTTCAATTCCCTTCATTCAGTTAATAAGTATTGCACATCTTCTCTAAAGCTAGCTGAACTTGGAGTTGGGAAGACCTGAGTTCAAATTCAACTTCAGATACTTACTCTCTGTGTGATCCTGGGCATGTCACTAGAACTATTTGTCTCAGTTTCTTCAACTGTAAATGGAAATAGCACCTAAGGATCAAATGAGAAAATATTTCTAAAGTGGCTAGCATAGTGTCTTCCATAGGGTGGCGGCCAGTGGGAAGGGATGTGGGGGGGAGGTGGATGCAGATCACTGGGGTTCTATGCAGCTGTTGTTATAGAAGTGCTAGCTCCTGCCACTGCCCCTACCAGTGTTGGGCTGGACACGGGGAGTCCAAAATCAAAAATAACGCCATCCTCACCCTTTGGGAGCTAACATCTGTGTTCTCAAGTTATATGAAGGGTTTGGTATATTCTGTTAAGTACACGAGCCTAATGGGGACAATGGAGACACAATCTGGCTTCCAAACAGAGACATCAAGGAACAATTCTTTGTAAGCCCAGAGCCGGGAGGATCGGAGGCCATCTGGTCCAACCTTCTCATTTTGCAGAGATCACTGGGGCTAAGGGCATGAGGTCATTTGCCGGCCTTCAGTCCCATTAGAAAAAAGTCATTTCCTTTATAAAAGGTTGTTGTGTCTTCTTGATCCCTTTCTTTCTCCTATCTAGTGTGGTCCTGAGTGCCCTCCTCCCAAAAGAGGGTGAAATCAAACTTTGAGTTTATCACAGTCCTTGACCCCACCCCACCCCCCAAACCCAAAATGGGACTGGAGAGCCCAGAAGGACACAGAGCCACATCCCCTGGACCCAAGGCCGGCCATACCCCCAAGAGAGATTGATTTCTTGCCAGGAAATCTTCCCTCTTCAGCCTGATCAGTAACAATGAATGTTCTGGGTTATCACAATTACAAGTTTAGGTTGAAAAAGACTATTCATGAGCTGCTCCAGACAGACCTCCAAAGATCCTGGGGAGCCTAGCAGGGATACAGGAAGACCTGGGGATCTGGACTACAGCCCTATTGCCAAGATTAAGCCTGGTATTCTCACTCCCCATGGACCTGGGGGAGGGGAAACTTCTCCACTTGTTTTTTGAAATAGGCTTCCACCACACGCAGATACCCAGAGCCACTGTTTGGTTCAGGTTGGTTGTTTATTTGTTCCTGGTTGGGAGGGGAAATTAATTTTTTATGTTGATTTGATTATCATAAAATCCCCAAAGTGTGTGGGGGAAAAACCCGATTCTGCTTCTCGGGCCCATGTTCCTCGGTGACAGCCAGAACGGTAAATCTCTGCTCTGTCCGACTTCAGCTTTTATTTCCCTGAAATTTTCCACTGTGCTCCTTCAGGCACAGAGCTCCAGCAGGGCTAGGCCAGCCGGCTGCTGGGAAAGGATGTGGGGGAGGCAGAGGCAGATGTCGGGGGGTCCCCGCCAGGAGAAGTTGGTGAGGGCCCGTGCCCGGAGTCCACACCCACACCGTGCCCACGGACTTGCGGCCAGCCACGAAGCCTCCTACAGGGCCCGCTTTCGAGATTTCCTTTACACTTTGTTTACTATATATTCCAATAGTGTAATATTAAACAAAAACAGTGTGTCCTATGCCAGGATGATTGATTACTACACCGTTGCAAGGTCACCTCCTAGGAACAGGCTGGGTGCAGCAAGGGCTGTCTGACTCATACAGTTAACACTATATCCGCATTGTATGAATGTCACCAGCAATCCAGTGATTTATTGCTTGGAAGGCTCTGTTCAATTTTTTCTGCCTGACCAAATTGCACATTTTCTAGAAAAAGAAGCAAAAATATTTCAGCACACGGATTACCCCAACTCCTCCTGTCTCCCCCCGGGTTCCAGGAGGGATCTCAGAGATGCTGATCATCAAAACCTCCTCTTTTTCCTTGGATCCCCTCTCCTCATCCTGGCCACTGCCAGATATTTGGACAAAAAAAAATGATTAGTACACTAATGAAAAGGTGCAGCAGGAGATTAAGGCCTTTTTAATCAGATTTGGGTAACATCTGTGGGCTATGAGTAAGGGCAGCTGTAGGCTTCATTTCTTCATTTTAGCTAGATTTACTTTGGATATAAAATTGTTAGCCTGGGGGAAAATGGAACCAGGGGGGGAAAAGATAGTCTTACCGAAAACTACATAACCCAAACTGCTTAAAAACACAGAGAAATAAACCTCTTTTGCTCTGGAGGGTTTCTCTGATTTTTTCCCCCTTCTCTTTCTAAAAAAGATATCATTAGAGACCGAGAAAAGGGTTTACAAGAAAACATCCAGTAGTGTCTTTGCAATAAGATCCAGAGGAACTAGATTGTGGGTTTTTGCTCCCAGTCTGATCCAAGAACTGAGGCTTATAGATCTGTCCTGTGACTTCTACTGGATTTTAAAGCATTTTCACCTGCCCCTCCAACCTGACTCACATCCCAACTAAATCTGGATAAATAGAAAATAGAAAAGGGGGGGAGGCTGCTTGTTTTCTCTCCAGCTTCAACTTCAAACTGTTAAGCATTTTTGCTGACACATTTTGCTGATTACTGGGGCTGTTCGGTATAAAATCACTGTCAGGAAGCTCATTCATTTGTTTGCCAGTGTACCTGTGTCATGCAAGCTGAATTTTCTGATCTGGGAAAGGAAATCAGACAAAGGGATGGAAATCTTAGCCCTCCTTCCAGTTTGCACATGGACCTCAGCAGCAATACCATAGAGGGATCTGGCAGGCTCAGAATTAGCCATTTAATGGGATACCACTTGGGGTAGATGGAGTGTGCCTGGGGTTGCCACAGGGGAAGGAGTGACAGTGTGAATTTGTAAAGCCTGAAGGAAAAGCTCACCAGAGGCAGCCGGCTTCCTTAGTCTGACCCTCTTCTGTTCTATCGGCAGGTTTCGAGCTTGAGAGAGCTATAGGCAGGTTTTCATTTTCTCTGCGGCTCCGAGTCTTTGTCTGTGTCTGTCTCTGTGTCTGTCTGTCTCTCTCCTGCCTTTCAAGACAGCTTGTTAACTAGGTTGCTTTTTTTTTAAGAAGAAAAATCTCATGTAACTAACCAGAAACAATTTCCATGCAATATTTTCCCATCATTTAATATTTAAATGCTGAAATTCATATTTGTCTTTCAGCTATTACAAATATTTCATGTCTCTAGGCAGAAATGATTATCCCATTAACACAACAGCAAGAAAGATGAGGCACGACCCTAGTAAAACTGGCTCAAAAAGCAGATGTGTGTGATACACCGAGAAGCTCATAGCTAGGGATCCAGCATTGTTGTATCATGTTCAGAAATCGTCTGTGGTTCTTAAAACTTGAGACACAAAAGAAAAAGCAATCAGCTCTGGATTTTGAAATGAAAATAATATCCATGGACTCCTATTCAACTCAAAACAATCCAGTGAATATTTATAAAGTGTTTCTTTCCTCTGTGCCACGTACTGAGCTGGAAAGGAGAAGGAAAGGGAAGGGGAAAGGGAAAAGGAAAGGGAAGGGAAAAGCAAAAGGGAAAGGGAAGGGGAAAGGGAGACCGGAAAGGAAAGGGAAAGGGTAAAGGAAAAAGGGGAAAGGAAAGGGAAAAGGGAAAGGAAAGGGAAAGGGGAAAGGAAAAGGGAAAGGGGAAAGGGGAAAGGAAAGGAAAGGAAAGGAAAGGAAAGGAAAGGAAAGGAAAGGAAAGGAAAGGAAAGGAAAGGAAAGGAAAGGAAAGGAAAGGAAAGGAAAGGAAAGGAAAGGAAAGGAAAGGAAAGGAAAGGAAAGGAAAGGAAAGGAAAGGAAAGGAAAGGAAAGGAAAGGAAAGGAAAGGAAAGGAAAGGAAAGGAAAGGAAAGGAAAGGAAAGGAAAGGAAAGGAAAGGAAAGGAAAGGAAAGGAAAGGAAAGGAAAGGAAAGGAAAGGAAAGGAAAGGAAAGGAAAGGAAAGGAAAGGAAAGGAAAGGAAAGGAAAGGAAAGGAAAGGAAAGGAAAGGAAAAGGAAAGGAAAAGGAAAGGAAAAGGAAAGGAAAAGGAAAGGAAAAGGAAAAGAAAAGGAAAGGAAAAGGAAAGGAAAAGGAAAGGAAAAGGAAAGGGTAGGAAAGGGTAGGAAAGGGAAGGAAAGGAAAGGAAAGGAAAGGAAAGGAAAGGAAAGGAAAGGAAAGGAAAGGAAAGGAAAGGAAAGGAAAGGAATTTTTTTTTCCAATTTTTTAAGACAATTTTAGTAGTTTTAGTAAAATTAGTTTTTACTAGTTCCATAGCAACTGTCATGAAAACCGGAATTTATATTTCCTCTGGAAATCAAGAAGACAGTTTCTCTTAAATCATCAATTTATATTTGGATATTTGGAACTCAATATTTAATAATCACCTATTATTATAATAATATTAAACTAAATAAATCTCTGTCAAGTTAATAATCTCCAATTATTCTGAAGATTTATACAATCCATGTCTGTGATCTAATCCATTTTTAGAATGAATTTGCATTGCCTTCTGTGAATTGTAACACTAGAGTTACTTGAGTTCAGGGGTTCAAATCATACATTTTTCTTTTTTGTTTCTTGATTTTTTTCTTTTTCTTTTTTCTCTGATGCTTTCATGATTTTGTTTGTTCCACGAATCTAGTCTTCTGGAATTCACATTTCAAAAAGTCCAAACTGTCCACAGATGATCCATTTACTCCTTTCGAGTGGAACAAGGGGGTGAAGAGGGGGTTGGTTGAAGCCACTTATCAAACCAGTCTCATTTATCTCTCTGACTATCCTCAGGATGCTTAGTAAAATGTCTCGCGGTGGTCCCTCTAGTTGGTACAAGTATGTTTTAAAGGTATGATAGGGAGATTCGGTGGCCACCCGTGGCCCACGTGCATTTATTTCACTAGTCAATGGAGAAAATTTTGACTTTTTCCCTCTGAATGCAGGAGAAAATCATGGATCTCATTCAGGAAAATTATTTACAGCTCAGCTTTCAATAATCTGCTGTGACCAATGATATGATGCCCCATCATGCTCCTTGGTAATATATTTAGGATCATCTACTTTGCTCTTCCTTTTCCTTTTTGAAGCCAGCTTCCAGTAAAAGGCACATAAAGGAAATTCAAGTGATCCATGTAAGTAAAAGCCTTGAGCCATATCAATTGAGAACTGAGAAGAAAACCACATGGAGAACACTACAATACTCAGCAGAAGAACCAAATCATGGCAGAGGAAGTTTCATAGGATTTTCTGAGCTTTAATCTTCTTCTTCTTCTTCTTCTTCTTCTTCTTCTTCTTCTTCTTCTTCTTCTTCTTCTTCTTCTTCTTCTTCTTCTTCTTCTTCTTCTTCTTCTTCTTCTTCATCACTGTTGTTATTATATATATTATTTTATATAATTATATATAATATACAATATTATATATTATTATTATTTATAATCATGATGATTATATCTACTTCTTTAAAAAAAATTCAGGCTACACACAGAAATAAGTCCCTCTCTCCTTAAATATCCTAAATAGCCTCCCAACAGCCCCCAAAGTGAGTATTTTCACCTCCCCTTGCCAGAAAAAAAAAAAAAAAAACCACTTGTTCTATGCCCAGAAGGTCGTCCGTCACTCTAGGACTTTTTCCGACCAGAAAGAGAAGGGCCGTTCCACTTGACAGGGAGCCTTTCTGAAGCTGCCTGATGCACTCCACTGTTCCCAGGAGCTCCTGCTACTTTTGAATGGATGCCATTGTCGCCTGTCGCTTTCATTCCCTCACTGCTTTGAACAGAGGAGGGAGGTATTTTTTCAATGTTTCCCAGAAGTAGGAGTCCCTTCCCCAATGGGTACAGTGGCCCTGGATCATAGCTGGATACTGATTGGTTGTTGCTGGGACACCATTCCTAGAAGTACTAGGCAGTATGTCTAAGAATAATGTCAGTACATGGCAGACCCTACAGGTGCCCATGGGCAAGATAGGTATTTTAGGATCCCTGATGGCATGGGTAATTCTGAGCCTGTGCTGTGGAGGAGACAAGGAGCTGTGTTCACAATGCAGCCCTCCTCACTGGTATTGATATGTGCCAGAGTAGCCTGGCTAATGAGCCTAATGCGAGATGAATAAAGAAGCAGGGTAGAGATGGAAGATATTTTAAATCCATTGAAAGGGATTTTAAAAGAAGTGAAACTGAGCCACTGGATGTAAAGAACATGCTAAATGACTCGCTCGAGCTCTCTAAAAGTCAAGTGCTAAGGAACCATTTAAAGTGATTCTGGGGAAAGCAGGAGTGATGTTGGTCATGGGTGGGTGGGGGTGGGGGGCTGATAGAGCCAATCACAGAACACAGCAAATGATCTGATGTGGTAGGGTTTGCTCTGTTTCTCCCTGCTCCCCCTGAGCGCTCTCTCTCTCTCTCTCTCTCTCTCTCTCTCTCTCTCTCTCTCACACACACACACACACACACACACACACACATACACACACACTCTCACTCACAGATGCACACATGTGGTTACACATTCACACAGCACACTCACATATGCACACACACAGCACATACATGTACTCACATGTGCACTGCACGCATGTGCTCACACACTCACATTTTGCTAAATATACCAATGTTTGTTGGGAAATCCGAGCATCCTAGGAAATGTTAACACTGCTTTAATTACTTGGTGGGTGTCACTCGGTGAAATTCGAATGTAATGAAACATTCCACTGGACCTCTTGCCTGCTGTAAAATAAAATTATTCATTGAATATGAGACCACCAGACCACCTACTGTTTTTTTTCCTCTTTTTTTTCTTTTACAAATGGTTGAACTATCACGGGGTTACAGAACTTAACATGTAAATTGCAATAGAACTTATAATTTCTCTATTGAATCCCTGAAGACTATCATTTAAGTCAAATATATGAGTGAAATTTTGCCTCTGTGCCATGCTCATGCCGAGGAATGGTCAAAATTCAAAGCTATCTGCAGTAATTATTAACCCCATAATAATGCATTTTAGTTATTTAATCAAAAGCCTAAAAATTATTAATGTCAAGTGCTTCTTTTTTAAACACTACCATTTAACTCTGAAGGTGACGTTGCCGGATCTCCCCCATTAGGGAGATAGGTTGCAAATCTGAGAATCCCAAGCTTCGGAGAAAGATTGCTATTCCCCTTTCAGCTCATTACTCTGAAATAGCAGAGAGCAGCTACACAAGATCATTTTTCTCAACAATGGACCTGGACTAATTTTTAATATTAACTGAAATTGATCACTCCCCATGAGCTCAACTTGATCTATGAGTAAAGAGCCAAAGACGCAGAAAATCCTGGGCAAAGCCCATCCTTCATGGGTAAACATCAGTGAAGGAAACAAGGAGTTAGGCAAACGTTCCTACCACATGCTGGTAAAGCCTATTGTTTCCTATTTGGTGCTGCAGGGGAATCTGAAAGGTGACTTTATGTCACCTGGTTACAGCAATAGAATTGTTCCCTTTCTTCCCTGGCCTTCCCGCTGAGACAAAGCTCTCCGTTTTTATACCTTTCCTGCTGAGACAATTATAGTCCTGTAGACACTGACCCAGGCTAGGTCCCCTTTGAGGGACCCCACTTTCTTATGCCCAGAAACGGTCTTGCAAAACCATGGGTGGAGATCCTAAAGAATCAGAGATGCAGAGGGAGGAAGGAGCTCAGAAGGGTCTGCTCCAACTCCCTCGTTTGGCAGATGGGGAAAGGAGGTTGAAAGAAGCTTGGTGACTTATGGGCAGTAAGCATCAGGGCTGTGATTCAAACCCAGCTCCTCTGACTCCTCTGACTTCGGAAAGCTAGAATCATCCCTTAGCCCTGGTGGCCACCCGGCTACCCCAAGGTGAAGGAAACAACATCTGGCTGCCTGTCCCGCCCCGAGCCCCTCGCTCGGTAGAGGCCCGCAGGCTTCCCTTGGGAGCCATGTGCCAGACCTTCAGGAGGCTGCTGGTGTCTGCCTTTGGGGATCTTCCCAGCTTCCTCAAAGCCTAGCCTGGGCAATTGATTCCACCTCTTTCCCCAGCAAGGTGATCGCCATATCTGTCCACTGGGATCCAAATTAGGTTTTATTCCCTCGTTTACCTTGTGATGGAGGTGATCAGGAACAGAGGACTGCACTGAAAAAAGGAAGGTAGCCCATGAGGGAGAAAACCACCGAGGATCTGGCTCACCACTGAGCCGAGCTAACGCACGATCAGTATCTGAAGACTCAGAGCTGACCCACGGTGACACTGACTTACGGTGACATGAGGAGATTAGAAAACACCCCCCTCCCTCCCCGGCCTCCCCCTTTTTGGACCTTCCATCCTGGATGCTTCCCTCCGGTGAGACCTGATTGACACTCCATCTCTACTGGCCAGATGCAAGTCCCCGGTGCTCCCCTTGGCCAGGCCATCTTAGCGCCAGATGTTGAGCATCCTCAGATTCCGCCCCATAGCCGCCGTCCTTTTTCACCGTGGACCCTGCAGGGTGGGAGGAAGTGGCAGCGAGCGGCTGGTCATCCCTGCTCTCCCTGCCAGCCCCTCTCCCCTCACTGCTCCACAGCCTCCCTCCCCTGGGCAATTCTTCAGTGGTCCTTGAATCTTTCACCCGTCACTCCTCTTTCATCATTATCTAAGAGGATCGGTCAGCCCAGTGCCACCACCTGCCTTTTCAATCCAGTGCCAAGGAGACGATGGCAGACTGTCAGACCAGGGCTCATTCCATTTAGAGTGAGCCTCATTAACACCGCTTTTTCCTCTGGCTATCTGCCACCACAGGTTAAGGAGACTGTTGTTACTAAACACACACACACACACACACACACACACACACACACACACGCACAGCACATGGAAATGCTAAGCCCGGCCTGATTTCTAACTCACCCACCCTGAGAAATTCCCAGTTGAAACAATTCCCCGTCCATAAAGGAGGTGCTCCCTGGTCTGCTTTAGGTTGACATTTGAAGCCCAGACTTTGAGCTCTGGGCTCTGGATTCAACACAATTAAAATGAATTCAACTCAAGGAGGGATTTATTAATCACTTTCCATGGGCCATGTGTTGCCTAAAGAACTGGCTTGGGGTCCCAAGAACCTTGCTTGAAGATTCATTCTGACTCCTTCCGACCCCAGGACCAGTGGAATTACTTAGCCTCTCTTTGCATTAGGCAGTTCACAGGTTTCACTTTGTAGAGACTCTGTTGATCCATCCTGGCAGAGTCTTCTCACCAGGAGCCTGATGAGTCCATGAAGTCAATTCAAGCCAAAAAAAAATAATAATCCAGATCCCATGACGGGTAGACTGCCAAAGAGCAAAGTGGCAATGTTTCTGCCCTCAGGAAGCTTTTGTTCTCTTCCAACATCCCAAAGCAACCTCCTCAGAGAAGTATGGCCCACCCTGCTGGAAGAGCCTCCCTACTGACCACAGGAAGTGGGCAAGGCTTGTTGTGGGCTATGGAGACCCAGCTTAAGAGGGAAGGGAGGAAGCAGAGTTTGCAGAGAGGAGCAGATAAGAGGAGAGAACATCCAAGGTTTGTGTAATGACGGGACAGCCAGGAGAAGGGTCTTCCACTTCTGGGTGGGGTCATGGCCTGAGCAGGCCTGGTATCAATGTGGCTCACATGGGAGACAGATGAGTGAATCCCGGGGCCATCCTTGATATTCACGAGTGCCAGCTGTGGCTCTGGAAGTGCTTTGCCCACTGCTCATCTTCTTGCTCTTCAACATTCATAAATATAGTCTATCCATGACTTTACTGAATAGCAGACACAGTGACTCTTTGAGGGCAGCAAGTGTCATATTATTTCATTTTACAGATTCGTGTTCAGAAAGGTTTTGTGACTTGTCTGATAGTCCACAGAGAAAAAGGGGAGGAAGTAGCTTCCCTTAATTCTCAGACCTGACTCTTCCCTCTCACCCCCCACTTTTTGAATTTTTTAAATGTTGAGTTTTATTCCTCACTCCCAGATACCTGAAGAAGTCTTCATGTTTCCACTGAACTGATCTGACGGGGGGATGAATCTTCACTCTGTGTGTCCCCATTTCCTGCTGTTTCTGTGGCACCAGCTTCACCCAGTCTGTACAGGGCTCCTGCAGGCCTGCCCTCCCCACTCCTAATTCTTCACCACATTGATGAGTCAACAAGCCCATGTGGGCCATGCCAGGTTCCAGGTATAATTTCTGAGCAAGCCAAGCAAAGGCCTCAAAACCCCACTGCAATTGCACTCATGGCATCTTCCCTGTCAAAGGTACCACCATCCTTCCATAAACTGAGCATTGTCCCAGACACATGACTTCTCACTCTGCTATTAGAGAAGGCTGAATTCTCCAGATCTCTTGGCAGGGTTTTGGAGGAAGGACCATTTCAAAATCTCCATTTCAAGAGTACATGGATACACAGCATTTTGCTTTGTATAACCAATGGGTTCCTAGTAGTTGAAAGTGTACCCTATTTAAAAGAAAAATACATATACATGTGTGTATGTATAACTTTTATAAGAGGACTGAGGAAGTTCTTTCTTGCAAAACATTCAATAATGGAAAAAAAAATCGTGCCTCCCCTAAGACTCTGGAGAGTCAGAATTTTTTGAAGTCTGAATTCTTTTTCCAGAAAATAAATGAACAAAGTTAATTAGGGATTGGGAGTAGCTAGGAAGCAAGGACATGAGTGGTTCTGGTAGTATCCCATTCTCTGACGAGGTCTGGTTTTCTCTCCCCTAATCATGATACTTTAAGACATTGACTAGAATGGTTGTTTATAGTAACTTCATCAATATGCATGGACTACACACATATGCACACAAATATACGTATGCATGTCTGTCTGGATATAAACATATCACACACCTGTACATTGCAGTGACAAATGACATACTTCACGGATTTGTGATTTTGCTCCTCTGGATTTTCCTGCTTTTTTTATATGGCTTGGAAGAGAAGCTGAACGTGTCAGTGGCTAAGAGTCATGGCCCCATAGCTACACTGGTTAAAAGCATCTCTGAATTCCATGAGACGAGTCATTGGACAGCAGGTGTGTGGTCCATCTCCAGACCTGGAACCAAATCCTACCTGTTTTGGAAGGACCTGTCCAAACTCTTGTTCAGCTGTTGCAAGTCCAGCCTCCTCTTTCCAGTGAGGCATTGCGGGGGGGGGGGGACTTTTGTCTAAGAATTATAACATATCCAGCACGTCAAAGCTACCACTAGACACTGGATCCATCCATTTTCAGATCCATGTTGACGCTCCATATCTTCCCAACCAAAAGGACCTTTTGATATTATTGTTGAAAATTTCCCCCAGGGGTAAGTTACCAATAATGGGGTTTAGATTAATTATGTCATATCTCAAGACACGCCTGGAGAGGATGAACAAAAGGGTCAGAACATGACTTTGCACAGGGAAAACCTATGCAAAAGTTGAACCAACACAAACAAACAAACTTAAAAAACCCCACAATACTGGCAGGTAGGTGGCAATCAATTTTGGCCTCTGACAGGACATGAAGATGTGTTTCTTGCCCCCCGTCTTTGGAAATATGGGGAATTTTGTATATACAGTCTAAGTGTGCTCATTAGTTTAGCTTCATTGGTTTCCTTTGTTACAACTGGAGGCACACTGAGTGGAGTGAGGGGAAAGCCTATATAATAAATCGGCAAAGAAGTGTGATATAAACAAACGTCACCAATAAAACTTTTACATAAATAAAGAAAAGCTTTCAGAGCTCAGAGCACTCTAAAAGTCGTCTCTGCTCAACTAACTTCTCCAAAAACAGTTTTTAAGGAAAGTGATCACATTAAGGTCGGGCTCCAGAATGGAAACCTTCCATCCAAAATGATTTTTTAAAGAGCCAACTTTTGCAATCCTAAAATATGTCTCTGTAATTGAAACAATTTTTACAAATGCCTATGTGAATGGCATGATTGTAATAAGCATTTTTCCCCAGGTAGATTATACCATCTCACTGAGCCACAGTCCTAATTATCAGGTTTTCTTGGAAACAACGGGCTGAGTGCCCTTCCACTAAAATACATTTAATTTGGTTTTATATAGCACCTTTTAGTACACTCTGTGCTTCCTTTCAAACTGCTTTAATGAGTAATGAATTAGATGCTGGCAGAGCAGTGACTCCTCCAACAAACAGAGGAGATATTACATGCTCAGCAATCACTCAAATGGGGAAATCAGCATTTTGGGGAGGGGGATGTTGGCTCCCGCTCTCTGCAGGCAGGGAAAGGCTAGATCTCTGAGGGGCCCACATATCACACCACTGGAATCAGTTATTATAAGTTTATCAAGAGGTGGCAGAACTCAAGTCCGTCAATTTTCAGGAGGCAAAAGTGAATTGGGCCAGGCTATTAGTGCAATTTCTCTTTCAATGGATCTGAGCTATCTCTGACAGGGGTAAGTCCTCCATTGGTGATGATCCCAAGCTATGCCTACTCCTTTCCCTGGATCATTCCTGGCTGTGCCTAGAGATCATCTGTTCTCTGAGTGTCCCAGAATGCATAAGACTTCCTCCAAGTCTCTAGAGATTACATGGCACCCAATAGAACATGTGGATAGACTGTCCACTGATCATCTCTGACCTATTGCAAGCATATCACTGTATTTCCAGTCCCTTATCTCTATTCATATTCTTTTCTTCATTTTTCCTGCCCGACATTTCTCTGGCAGCGTATATACTGTTGATGTAACACATTAAGGTATTTAAAATCCTCTATATTAGTTGCTTCATTTGAGCCTTCCAAAAATCCCGTGATGAGGGCCTATATTTTCAATGGAAACTCAAGCTCAGAGGAGTACAATGACTTGCTTAGAGTCACACAGCTAAAAAAATGTCTGAGATAGGCTTCCCCCTCAGGTCACCATGATTCCAAGATCAGCAATTTCTGTCCAACATGATCCCTCAACAGTGATTCTCGTCCTGTAATTCATAATAACTATAAAAATAATAAATGACTTATATTTAGATCACATCTACTATGTACCAAGAACTGGGCTAAACACTTTTACAAATGTCTCATTTAATTGTTACACCCACCCTGGGAGGTAAATACTATTATATCCCCATTTTATAGAGGAGAAGAGTGAGACAAACAGGCTAAGTGATTTTCCCATAGCCCTCTGGCTAGTATACGTCTGAAGTTAGATTCAAACTCATGTTTTCCTGACTCCAGACTTAATTCTTTATTTACTGTTCCATATTGTTTTATTTGAAAAATAATAATAATAATTGTATTTCAATAGAATTCCTTTCCTCTATAATGAAGAGTTTTCAACAGACTGATGGTCAAAGAGCTCCATGATGTGAAAAAAGGCAGGGCAGCTCTAGCCTAAGGGATGATAGATACATCCTTTGCCCTGGTCACCGACAAACAACAGACTGAGACATGAACAGCCTTGAGCTGCTGGAGACAAGACTAGTTCCAAGCAGACAGAACCTGAGCCATGTATAAATGGAATCTTCTGCTCTCTAATAGACATCCCATTCCCTCCTTCCCATTCCCCGAGCCCGTCCATGGCCCTGCTGGGACTCAGAGATTTAGGGTTTCCATTCTACCTCCAATACCTGAGCGATAAATGCTTAAAGCTAAGCCCAGAATGGCAGAACCTAAAATCAGAAGTGGACTTTGGACCCATCTGGCCCAACTCCTATTATCACCATATGCCCTCTAAGTGGTGGTCTCCCACCATTTACTGGCAGACCTCCATTGAGGGAGAATCCACTTCCTTTGAGGAGACTTATTTAACAATTAGTTGAGAGTAGAGCCTGATAAGAATGGAACCTGTGAAAGGTGCTTGAGGAGGGTGAGATACCAGGATAGGGAAATGGAGGGAGAAGGATTGGGAGAAAGGAGAGTAGAAAAAGCAGGCTTCAAATGTGCCCCCACATAAACAAGCCCTGCCAGGTGGATTCCGTGGCGAACAGATGTAAGGCTCACTTTGACAGGGATTCCTTAATCTTTTACTCGATATAAGATTCCTTTAGCTCAATCGTCGAGATGCTTAGTCTGTCCCTCAGATCAACCGAAATGACGGATCTGACCGTCTGTCTAATATCTCGCCCAGCATGAGGAGCGGAGCAAGCTCTTGAAATGCATCCAAGTCCCAGCACGGGTTCCAAACCCACAAATGCCTGATCACAGACCTGAGCTGACATCAGCTGTCCAAAGCCTTCTCCTTGGCTTGCCGGTGACATCGCCACCCAGGGCCCCATCGAATATTTAGTGGCATCCTTCTGGCACATCGGTGCCAGTGATTGCATTTCTAAGGTTCAGCTTTGCTTTCAACTGTATTGATCAGACATCCTTGCTCTCCGACCCAGAACATGTCTGCCAGCCCGGGGCTTCAGGGGACAGAAAATTCTCCATCACTGATCTGGAGACCGATGAGAGTTAGAAATAAACATAAAGCAGTAAAGATGACAGATTCTCCATTACTTACCTGTGTGGCATGATGAGCCTAAACAGTTTTATTAGACACACCGTGGCTGCCGTGCACATAAAGTATCTTTCGTTTATAGACAGGCCCAAAACATCAAATTGTCCTTGTTCTGTGGATCTCACAATCCTGGCACCCTCTGCACACTAGGACTGCAAAAAGAAAGAGAGACAGAGACAGAGACAGGGCGAGTCAGAG
The DNA here is from genome assembly GCF_902635505.1 of Sarcophilus harrisii. Classification (NCBI taxonomy): domain Eukaryota; kingdom Metazoa; phylum Chordata; class Mammalia; order Dasyuromorphia; family Dasyuridae; genus Sarcophilus; species Sarcophilus harrisii. The sequence goes on from NC_045427.1 coordinate 656,867,061, forward strand.
ACAGAGAGAGGTAGAGAGACAGAGAGAGGTAAAGAGACAGAGAGAGGTAGAGAGACAGACAGAGACACAAAGGCAGAGACAGACAGAAATGGTGACAGAGACAGAGTCAATATACAAACACAGACAAGCAGACAGACACAGATAAAGAGAAACACAAACAGGGACAAAAGCAGGGCTGGTGATGGCTATATGCAAATCTGCCCCAATTTTAAATGTTCCATCATTTTATATACTAAGCATTGATCTTTTAGAGCTCCTAGAACATGAGAACCAGTGTGTAGGGAGAACAGTTCCTATGAAACTAGAGTAGAAGTGAAGGAGCAAGAAGAGTTGGGGATTTGAACAGACATAAAGAGCTCCATTTTTTAACTCCTGCTTTTCAGAGAATTGTCAATATATATTTTTTTTAATTTCCCCTGTCAAATTCAGAATTAAAAGCTTTTTTTCAGCTATTAGATGGAAGTTCTGAATTCAAGAAATTCTACCTTTGTGGGAATCCCTGAGGTAAAATATCCATAATGGTTTTCTCCCACTTCTTTCTCCTTCAGTATTCTAATCTTCCACATACACATCCATCCAGGTGTTCTTGAAGAAATCATCCCTTTTCCTTCCCATCTGCTTCCATTTTTTCCAATTTTTCTCAACACATGAAAACATCTGATTCTGTGGATGCCCCCATGGGGTGATCACCCAAGAATTCTAGCTTCCACTGGGGAAATGGTGGAGGACAATATGGAATCGTATCTGTATTATCTGTTATTTCTCATCCTGGATTTGTTACCACTGATTATCTCCTTTGCTGTCATAGCATTCTTTATCTTTCACAACAAGTTTCAGAAAAAAAAAAAAACCAAGAAGGATTTATTATTATCTATGGCTATAAGCAAATGTCAACAACATTTTTTCAGCACCTACTATGTGCCTAGTACTGCACTGTCTGACAGGGATATTAATGTAAAAGTGAAAAAAATTTCTACTCTTTAGTATTCTAATGAATATTCAATATTCTACCTCAGTGGGATGAGAGTTACCATACATTTATATATCCGGACAAATAGATCTCATGGTACAAAAGCCTCCACATGGAGCTTCTTCTTCACTGCACCAACAAATCCTCTTTAGTAATTCAATCTGATCACCATCAATCCATCACTTCTAATCCTTGGAGATTTTCATATAATTTAACTTCTTCTTTAAATCCTCCAAGAACTATCTACTGAACATGGGCAAGGTCTTTCTCTAGGTTTTCTAATATTATGTGGATGACAGGGCTACTCTCAGAGTGTTCATCTCCTACATGACTATTACATCTCCTTTTCCAGTTAGAAAAATAAGTTATGGTCTCTTTCATATATATATCTTCTCATATTTAAATCATTCTTGGTAAGGTGTTGGAATGATCTTAAATAAAATGTGGGTCACCTTCTAGCTGGAATTTTCAGAAGTTGTGATGTTCTGTGATTCATAGCTATATAACATCACTAAGAGAACCTATCAGCTAAAAGATGGGCACCAATAAATAGAGAGATAGACAGATAGATGGAAAGATGGATGGATGGATGGATAATGGATAGATGGATGGATGGATGGATGGATGAATAGATAGATAGGTAGATAAACTTAGAATCATCAACGAGGCTGTGCAAGTTCCCCAATAAGTCCAAGTCCTTTTTATTTCCCCTGTTGAAACATTCTATATAAAAAAGAAAATAATCATAAACATATCAAAACCTACTCAATCATAAACTTATATTACAATCTCGGACACATCTGTAGGACAGTGGTCTGTGCATCTGTCAAGAATGAGCATCCCTCCATCAGCTAGGGAATGGCTAAACAAGTTGTGGTTTGTGATTGTGATGGATTACTATTATGCTAGAATCAATGGCAAGCAGGATGGTTTCAGAAAAAAAAACTGGGGACACTTAAATGAACTGATGCAAAGTGAATTATACAAAAGTAGGAGAATATTGCCCATGCTATCAGAAATATTATAAAGATTGTCAACTGTGAATAACTTAACTATTCTAAGACAATTATCCAAGACAATTCCAAAGGACCCATGATAAAAAAAAGTTAACTACCTCCAGAGAGAAAACTGTTGAACTCTGACTGCAGATTGGAAAACATTTTTAAATTTCTTTCATTATTTTTTGTTTGCATTTTTTGCAACATGGCTAATATGGAAATGTTTTGCATGACTTCACATGTATAATTTATATCATATCGTCTGCCTCCTCAAAAGGAAAGAGAATTTGTAACTCAAAAAATATTAATGAATGTTCATTTTTCTTACATGTAATTGGAACCTATTTAACAAAATTAATTAATTGTTAATTATCAGAATAACCTGCAGTTAAAAATCTGAAAGCTAGCAACAGGGGTAATTCATAAATAAAAACAAACTAAATAAATGATGCCAAAAAAAAGCAACCTTGAGGAAAGTGGGAAATAAACACATTATCCCAGAAGCATTTCTATGACAGGCTACATGCTCACAGCACAGAAATAACTCAGGATCATGACAAGGCAAGATAAGAACAATATTCTTTGATGGCAAGATGGAAGATAATGCACAGATCATCTCCTTCAGCACATGTATTTGTCAGTTGAGGAAACCAAGGACCAGAGAGGTAAATGTAATGGTAAAGTTCCTTTTCCAAGGTCATACCTAGTATATCATAGTAGTACCTACATACCAGAGTAGTAGTGAACCACTAGTTGTTGCATATGTAAATCACTTAACATGGGAAAAGCCATGTGGGAGATGCTTCTTGAGGTGATGTGAGCAAGCAACAAGTGTCTTTGTGTATCTCATTATGCCAGTATATGAATACCCAACATTTACTTTGCTTGTCTGATGCTTAAAAAGAAATGAGTCTACAAGATAAAACACTGTCAAAGCTCTTCTTTGACTTGGTGTCTCCCTTGAATATATGAAGCCCATTTAAGTGCTCTTAATAGATGCACAAAGGTAATTCTATTCAGTGACTCTTTGACTATACAATAACAATGTTGAATTAAATTAATCTCCAGTTGTGTCTCAATGAAAATATATTTCAAAATGTTTGAGACCCAGAAATGGGTGTGACTGTGAAGACACCTGGTCCAAGCCACATTTGAATAAGAATCCTGTCTCCAAAATCCCCAAATAATCAGCCATTCCATCTGTGCTTGAATAATTCCAGTAATGAGCAACTTCCTACCTCCTGAAGTGGTATAAAGAGAGATACAGAGACAAAGAGAGACAGAGAGATGGAGAGAAGAAGGAAGGAAGGAAGGAAAAAAAGAAGAAAGGAAGGAAGAAGGAAGAAAAAGAGGAAGGGGTGGAGGAAAATAGAGGGAGGAACAAAGGGAAAATAAAAAGGAAGGAAAAAGGAAAGAAAGAAAAAAGAAAGAAGGAAAGAGAAAGAAAGAAATTAATTCATAAAAACAATAGTATATTGCTGTGTCCCACTTCCATAATTTCCCACATCTGCAGTGTAAGGAAGTTCATTTTCTTTTCATTTTTCTTTTTCTTTTTTACATTTTTATCAATTTTTAAAATTTTTGGAATGAAACAAGCATTTTCATAGCAATATAATAAAAGGATAATTGCATATGAAACTGCAAATGTATTGTGTACAACTTGCTATTCCTTTAACTATATCATAAAATTATCATACAAATTTCTTTTTTTTCCCTTTTTGTTTTTCTTTCCTCCCCTACCCTCTGCCATAGAGATGGCTACCATTAGAAACAAATATATGTGTATATATAAACTCTATACATACTTTTACTTATAAGTTATTTTTCTGGGTACAAATAGCATATATATCCTTTGTAGTTAATCTGAGTACTTAATAGTTAAAATGACTTAATTGCTCAAAGTTGCTCTTAAAACAACACATTGTGCACAATGTTCTCTTGGTTCTATTTATTTCACACTTTATTATTTTGTGCAAGTCTATACATGTTTTCTAAGATCATCAGGCTCAATCATTTCTTTGGGATTAAACCTAGTCATCAAAATTTTACAGCCTTCAACTTCTTTTTGGCTTAGTCTGTTTTTTCCCAATTATTTACATTGTTGGAGTCATTGTATAAATTTCTTCCCTGGTTCTGCTTGGTTCATGCAGCGTCATTTCACATAAATCTTTAATGGTTTCCTTGAATTCTTTCTATTCATCTTTTCTTATCACAGAATTATCTCCCATGATGTTCATGTACCCAAATTCACTTATTCCCCAATCAATGAGAATCATCTTTTTTTTGTCTCCATTTCTTAGCAACCACAAAAGTGTCAGCTATTCATCTTCATAAGGCTGTTTACGCTCTCATACAACACCAGTGTTAAGTGCCTAATATGAAGAGAAAATGGGAGCATCTGATATGTAAAATTACCTCTCCCCAATAAATACATACATAAATAAACAAATGGAGAGATAGCTGGAAAGATAAATGGATTGTTGAATAGATGAATGAATGAATAGATGAATAGGCAAGCAGATCAATTTTCAGAAAGGGTCAAATAAGTTAATGTATATTAAGTCCTTTTCACATGTTAAAATGTCATTATTGAGAGAAAAGATAGAGATAGAGGACAAATAGCTGACAGAAAAACAAACATAGATGATAGATAGAGCATGTGCTCTACCCTCAAAATAGTTACCATATATCAAGAATGAAGAAGGGGGAAACAAAGGATACACACTGAAGTAGACAAGCAAATATGGCCCTTAAATGGTTTTATTTTACTAACAATCAGCTGCTGAGTATGAATCTCACTCTGCATGAGCTAAAATAAAGAAATGTGGGGCTGCTATTATAGAAGGTGGGCAATCTGACTTCTCTGATATCCATTAACTTTGAAAAGATGCTGGTTCCTCCTGGCAGTTTTCATGAGAATCCATGTACAAGACCTAGCCCGGGAGCAGCAGAACTGGTCAGATAGCTACCTGCAGCAGTGAAAGCAGTGCCTCCTTTGATGGAGAGGACAGCAGAATCACTTGGGGCTTCCAAGTAAGTTCCTATTTCGGGATAAGGAACTCATCTTTCTCCACCCCCATTTGCCCTTTGATGTTCTGCTTATTCACTGGCCATACCAGAAGACACATGAGATCATCCTATCTCCCACAATGATTTTTCTGGTACCAATCACACTCTGGTCTTCAGGCATTTTCTTCATTTCCAGAAGCAAAGCTCAAATCTTTACTCTAGGAATCATTGACTAATGATAAAAGGGATATTTGAAATTTAGTCCAATTCTCTCAAATTACACAAAGGGAAACTGAGGCAGAGAAAAATTCCTGTCACATAGACAATAAGTTGTTAAATTTAAACCCAGAACTTTTTATTCCACATTCAGCATCCTTTCTTTTATGCCATAAGACCCTAAAATAGGTCTTTTTAAATCTACAAGTCTACAAAATTATTTCATTTCAGAGCTAGAACCCACTTCAGAGGTCAGCTAATCCTTATTTTACAAAGAAAGAAACTAAGACCCATATAGAGAGATGGCTTGATCCAGGTCACGTTGGGAGATGTGGCAGAGCTTTATTCCTTCAAATACATAATAAAATTATCACGTAAATTTCTTGTTTTCTTCCTTTTTCCATCTTTTCCTGTCCCTCTGCCTTAGAGATGGCTTCCTTTAGACACAAATATATGTGAAACTCTGGTGTCCAACTTCAAATGGAATTGTGTGCTTTTCATATCTTAAACATCTATTTCTGCTCTAATAATGGTTAACACTTTAGGGTCTAAGGGCTGTGGTATTCATCCCTTTTCCTTATTCACTTACCTAAGTTTTGGACTAGGTTCAGTCTTGGGATCCCAGAGGGGATAGGTTCCTCTTTATTTTATTCTTTAATTCTTTGAATCCCTATCCTTGCATCTGGTCGGGGGAGGAGAATAGTTTAAGGGTTAGGTCTCATTGGTCAATGCCAAAGGTCTCCCCTTTCTAGAGAGTAGAAAGGATCTTAATGTGCAATATAAATCAATAATAACACAGGTATTTATTTCCCACACACAAAAAGATGCTAAGCACAGAATACTCAGCCTGCATTTAATAAAACAAAATTTAACAAGTGATGGCAGTGATATTTGCTGGCTGGGTATGACTTCAAAGTGTTTAAACAGGAAGTCATTTCCAGGCCAGCTGAGAAGGGTTTTTTTTTTTTTTTTTGTTTGTTTGTTTTTTCATTTGTCTCACTTCTGCCTCATCTGTTTCAAAGTCCCCGGCATTTGGCAAGCCAGCCCATGGTGGGATCTCAACTTCAAAAAATCACTTCCAAACCTAGACTTGTCCTCTTCAGACCCCTTTTCAGGCCCTTCCTCATGCAGAAAAGGAGGCTAGGGGCCTAGGTACAAGATCATCTCAGTGACTCTCCGTATTCTAGCTGCCACGTGAGAATGATTGTTACGGTGCCACATGGAGGAATAATGCTGGCCATCCTCTCCTCTCAAACTCACCAAGACTGAACTGGTATTCATTTCTACCAACTTATGAGATATCCAATTGTTAAATTTTCAATGTGGTCATTTGTATGTCAGAAATCAGAAGCACTACAAATTAAGGCTTGGTTGGTTGTTTTGTTGATTGTGTGGATTTAAGAAAGGGATAGAGAAAATGTACATAATTCCAGGCTGATTAAATTTTCAAAGAGCCTGCTATAATGTATTTTTATCAGTGCATTTGTGTCTTCCCATGAATCCTCTGCAAAAAAAAAAAAGTAATGTGATGCCATTTGGAGAATTAAGGAGATAAGGGAGGAGAAACAGAAGCACTCCCTTTTTAAAGGTCCACTAAGTCCTTAGCTTTTCAGGATTAGCTACTAAACTGGGGATTGCTTCATTCCCTCAAAACCCAACAGCACTGAAGTTGGGGTGGAGTCAGAGAGAAGTGATCAACTAGAAACAGGGAAGGACTCTTTCTATATGCTCTGGGTGACACCTCCCCCTCCCACCATTACTCACTTTTATCTGAATTTAATTCAAAAAAGTAAGAAAAAAGCATCTACAAAAATGCCTACTAAGTACTAAATAGAGGGCTGGGCACTGAGAATACCAAGACAGAAAAGTAATAGTCTTAGACCTGAAAGGTTTATTATCCTAACCTCCCCCTCTCCTAAAGAAGCTAATTTTTAAACTATTTCATATTAAATCCTTGAGCCAAGCTAGTACTAATGGAAAAAAAAAAAAAAAGATATGCTTTAAGGTGAACTAAAGACTGAAACCTGCTTTAGTTATATGAATGCAACTGTTTTGGAAAATTTGGATGGAAATAAATTAATGAGTAGATGAAGGAATAAAGAGAAAAATAAATAAATGAATAAATGAAGAATGTAAAAGTAAAACAAAATGAATAAACAAATAAATGATTGAGTGAATGAGAGAATCATACAGAGTATATATTAGGAGCAGGCATAGAAGGGAGAAGTAACTTTAGAAAACAGAATTTCTCTCCTTTGTTTCTGTGGTTCCCACAAGCCTTCTCTGATATCATTAAGAACTACTCTGTCAACTCACCTGGAGAACTCATGGACTGAGGCAGAATTATTCTGAGTACACATTTTCCTCCTTTCCTCTGCTTTTAATCAATGTATAATTGGTCCCTCAGTTTCTAACAATGAGGATCAGTGAAAGGAAATGATTCTAACTAGAGGGCAGTCTATTAGAGAGGCTCTCACCCCATTACAAAGGGCTGATTTGCCAATGGGCTATGGCTCGCCATGTGCTCCACAGCTGTCACCTCCGATGGCTTCTCCGTCATGACTGGGGTATAATTTTGCCTGCCTTAAGTGCAGGAGAGGGGAATTTCCGAGTGACAGGAAGGATAATTCATCATCCACTGCAGCTCAAGATGGTTATGAGGAAGAGAGATATCTCATCCTTATACTGCAGTTCATCTCTCACCTGACAAGAGCCTGGTAGGCTCATACAGGGAAAGCTTGATAAAATATTTTCAAATTAGGCACCCAAAAAGAATGGCCAAAAGAAAGTCTCTGACCAAGGTCTTTGTTGCACCGAGTTAAAGGCCCAACTCCTGAGAATTGAATTCAAAAAACCCACCGTGAAATGTCACAGAAAAAAGCCTCCCGCCAGGAATTGGGCAAGCCGGGTCACACAACCAAAAGCTTAAAACAGGAATCACTAAGATTTTTTTGTTCAGCCTATACTAGATGCTACTTTTATGCATGGATACCGTGTGAGCAAGAGGTGAGCAGTTAAATAATAGCCCAGGGCCGGCGCCGCAGGAGCTGACCAGGTAGAAAACGGGCTTTGTGGCTCCCAAACTGCTGCCGTGCCTCCGTCTTCAGCTGAAACGAACCTAACAGACATGGCTGTGCAAAAACAGATTTCCTCGAAGAGTCGGTATCATGGAACAGGGGCTGGCCTAATGGCTGAAAAAGCCATCTGACCTTTAATCCAAAGTCGTAAATTTATCACTGTCTGAAATCGGCAGGATATCATTCTTAACAAGGCCATTTTTTTTAGGACCCAGAGTTTCTAGACGATGCTCTCTCTGGCACCGAGAAGGCGACTGAAAATTCGTTCTGGGGAAACGGGAGGATAAAAGAAATCAGCCCTCTCCAAAGTGGGCCGAGGCTCCACGGCTGAATAGGGAAGGTAGCGAAGGCCAGGGAGAACAATGCCTGGCAATATCAAGTTATTCTATATTTCACCAAATGATAAATAACCGGGAGTCATGTTTATGTATAATGAATTACAATCCTTCTGCACTTACCTTAGTAACATTTTACAGGGGTTGTATTTTATTCCCAACTACCAATTATGTCATCATCCTGGCATTTACCTGGACGTAATGATACACAGCTACCCCATTCCGCCAACATAATTCATTGCTGGAAAAGTGTTTGTAAAGGCACACCGCGTTCTACACACCCATAATGACTTGGAGATCGCTATTAAATTTTACAGATTAAAGTTTAGTAAACCTTCAAAATCACGCACCAGTTTCTGTGTATCTTATTAATCCTAAAGGAAAAGCCGTTCAGCTATTTAAATGTCAATAACCAGGTAACCCTGTAAAAAGCAGACAATGGGCAATACATTATCCGGCTTGGTTCCTCCTTCCATCGGAAATGGGTGATGAGAGATGGCTGCTTGTTTAACCGTTTTGAGGCGGGACTTGGGAAAGTGATCATTTCTGCCCCCGTGTCGGTGATGAAAAATTAGGGCGAAACAGAGAGGGCGTCCGTGGACGTGCCCACCCCCACGCGCAAGCCAACGCCGGGCCGCTAACGATCGGATGTCAGTGCCCGGGTTGACTTTCTCGGTGCCCCTTGCCTGACGAAGAAATAGCTCCCGTCCCCTGACTGGCCTCACATTGATTCGCCTTAATTCTGCCTGGAGAACGAAAGCCCAGAGATCTTTTTATAAGCCGGTGAGGTCACCACGTTTAAATTAAAGCAACCTTCTCTGAAGCTCATTAATAAAAGTACGATGTGGAGAGAAATTTAATGTGAATGGTTAAAATGTCCAGGATTCCGCCTTTACTGTCAAACAGCTCAATTAAACAAATTGAATTTTTAAGCAACAAAAGGGAATTGAATCAAATTAGGACCGGAGCGGGCCCGGGAACGTGGACGTTTATGAGTGATCGTCACCGGCCCTCCAACATTGAGTTTCTTTATTTGTTGTCTCAGCAGTTAGAAGGGGTTGGCAGGGCTGCAATACAGAAGGATAAAAATGTTCACCATTGAAACACAGTTTGGGGCTCCCAATAAATCATCTGTCACTTCATCACAGCCCAGTAGATAATGAGCAATAAAGTTTTCACACTCAGGGAATGAGGATGGGGACACAAGAAATACAGCCCACGCTGCTGCCTGGGTCCCTCTCCGAGCGGCCCTCAGATGGCGGGACGTATAATGAATGACCTTGAGGTTTCTGGAGAAATAGTCCAGGCTTGGGCAAATCAACAGTTTTTAATACATTGAAAATTATTTAATTGGATTCATGAGCTTTCTCCAAGAAGAAGAAAAACCTGGCCCCAGATAGGTCACATCACTTTTTAAATCAGAATGGAAAGAAGCCTGGCCTCAGAGCAGCTCTGCTATTGTTAAACAGGGCTTGAAATCTGAGGAAGTCACTACCGTCATTTTCAGGGGCATCAGATGAAAAATGCTTGTAAGGACGTTATTTACCCTCTGCCCCGAAGACAGTGTGTTAACACAGTCTGGATTCCAGAATTCCTCGGCTATGGAGGAGTCACCATGGACAAAGGGATCTCCACAAAACGAGAGAAAATGAGGGGAAGATAGAGCTGTGGATCGCTGAGCAGCGTCCCAGGCTGGCCCCCCGGGGCATCCTTGGGCACCCCCTGCCAAGCTGCGGATGGTCTGGGCTGAAGGCAGTTTTTATTAAGCCAGCCCTGTGAACGCGGGTCAGACTGAATCGTAACCGCAAGCAATTAGGCCGGCATATAATGAACTGAGGCTTGCTGGCCAATGACTCAGCCCATGAGTGTCCGGCCAATTCCCTCCAACCATGTCGTGTGGGAAGATGTGTTTCTGCCAGTATAGCCTCTGCCAAGAAAGGCCAGCATCCTGACTAGGACTGGGCTTTCGGGCCAAATTGCCTATGGGCGTAGGACCCATTCAGACAGATGGCTAGGTCCTAGGGAATGGCCCAGTGGAGTGCCCCCAAACAGCTACAAGTTATGTAAACAGTCCTGAGAGCTCCTCAGAGAGATGGTAAGGAAAGTAGGGGGTGAGCAAAGACACAAGAACTCCCACAGTTACAAGGTGCTCCCTCTACCAGAGCCATCAAGGGTCAAGGGATATGTCCAAGAAGCTTCTGGTTCATTCTCAGCCCAACATTTCCTAGCTAGCAAATCAATGTAGGGGCAGGGGCATTTGAGGAGCCTGACCCTAATGACAACAAAGTTCAGACAGTTTCTATTAAAGGTTGGGTCTCTCATTCTGAAATAGTCCACCCCATCCCATTTCTGCATCCCTGTACACCTATGTAGAAGACCTCAATAAACATCCTAGGAAGCAGAGAAAAGGTGCCAGGGATTCACAACATTCAGAGCCGGAAGGGACATGAGGAATCACTCATTTCAATCCCTCATTGTACAGAGGGAGAAAGTGAGACCAGAGATGCTGCCCAAAGCTAGTGTCCGTTCTCCTGCTCCATCCTTCCCAGAAAACATTGATCCAGTCTCCGTACTTGGAGTATAATAATAATAAATCTCATTGTTTAGATCACCTCAGTTCCAGTTCCTAGCAATGCCCCAATATGTTGCCTGTTGCATTCCCAGGTTGACTATTTGGATGAGTACAAAGAAGCAAAGAAAATAGGGGAGTGAACCGAATCATTTAAGAAATTCTGGGAAATTTAATACCTCTCATAGAAGTCAAGAAAGCCTGGATAGGAGTAGCATGAGTTCTATTTCTGTCACAAGCCCTTAAGCCATGGCCTTCAGAAACAATCAAGGTCCTAGAATCTCCATAAGGGCTGTTGGGTGCACAGCCTGCAGGGGTAATTTATGATGGACAAAAGGGAGGAAACAATATTGGTGCATGAATCAGGTAGACTTCTAGATCCCATACAGGGCAATTTATAGAAAGCTCTTTTTTTATACATACCATTATTTTGGATTGTTTTTAAATCATTGATCCTTTCCCACAAAAGAACCAAGACAACTTTTTAAGAGAGGTGAGAAAGTCCTTGCAAGAGTTTTCTTCTTTCTCATTAAATCCTATCATTGCTATCATACACACACACACACACACACACACACACACACACACATATTCACACATACATACACACACATTCACACATACATACATACACACATTCACACACACATTTACACATACATTCACACACATTAACACACATACATTCACACATACACACATACACACACAGTCTTTCCAAATGTCAATAAGTATTTATTTCTTAAGCATCTACTCTGCATAAGGAACTATTTTAGGAGCTGAAAATACTCATCCAATAAAAAGACAGCAAGATTTTATTTGTTAAGTGATACCAGGCATTGTGCTCCTGAATCTATAAAGACAAAAATGGCAGCATCCCTGACCTCTACACAACAATAGCTTTGATATAAGTGATATCCCATGCATCTCATGCCCAACTTATGCAAAGAGGGGAAGAAAATGGAACTTCTAAACTCCTCTCCTCAGTGATTAGAATACCTGAGAAAATTGAATTCAAAACAAACAAATGGCAATTAAATCTCAATGTTCCCGAAAACAATGAATGCTATTATGGGAGTAAATGTAAAAAAAAATTCCCCATCCTCTGCCCATAGTTTCTGTGAAAGTCGAATCATTAGAAATCTTTATATTTTTTGTAATACAATATAAGTATTTTGTATTTCATTGTACGACTGGCCAAAAGACAAAACAAAGCATGCGGTCTCTTCTACAAGGTAGTAACTAAATCTCCCATGACACTTTGAAAGGTGAATGACTAAACAAGCATTCATTAAGCACTTACTATGTACTAAACACTGTTAAAGCAAATAGACAATTCCTGTTCTCAAGGAGCTCACATTCTACTGGGAGAAACAACCCAGATGGAAGGTTATTAGACATGGCGCACCAATAAGGACTAAGAGGAATTTCCTCTCATAAAGTTGGCTGGTGACCAGAGGTAGCTACAAGTCAAGTCACCAACTGGGAAATAGCTCGGGGAATCTCATTACCAATGACACCTGCCCCAGAGATTGCGGCCAGACGAGCCTCCAGTTTTCCGGACTAAAGCTATATCATGGCCGTCTACCGCGCTTGACCACAGAAGCCACTAGGAGTTAGTTTAGCAACAAGGGGACTATGCTCACCCCGCTCGTTAATGCTGGCTGCTGTGATTTGTAAGCAAATTGTCATGAAGAGTATGCAATTCCTAATGCTGAACTACTCCAGCCTCAGACTGAAGGGTGATTTTACAAACGTCCTGCAGCACTCAATCATCCCTTCATTTTAATGTCTTTATTTTATGATTTTGTTGATGAAATACTACTCACTCAGTGCTCAAAATTCCTTTTAGGCTGCAGGCACTGGCTAGTTGACATGGTGAGCCATATTTTACAGCCATATATTTCAGCTCTCTCTGTCCAAGTTGGAGGACACAGTAGCCAAGATGGTTTTTCATAGTAGAAATATATTTTCATATTTATTTATTGATTTGACTAATGTATCTATTTTTCAATTCACATGCTTATGTTTCAATCCATTAAAGTGATTCATGGTCAAATAATATGTTATTGCAAGTACAAAGAGGAGATAAAACCCACCATACGATTGCTATAACACCAGAATAAAAATCATAAAAAAAAATCGCATGATTAAATAGAGGTTTGAATCCCCCAATGATCAAAAGCAAAATGATGTTTTTAATTATTTCAAAAAAACATGTTTTTTTAAAACTAAGATGCAATTACTGATCAAATAAGTTTCCCAGTAATAAATATTTTGTAGGTATTTCTTAACAAGATCAAGTATTCAGGAAAGGATAACCAAGAGGTGGAAAATTAATAGCAAAACCCAAAAAGAAGTAAATGAATCAGTAGGAGCAAACTGACTTTCTAAGAGAATCTGACCCATTGGACCTTCATCCTTCAGGATTATCAGTTGGAAGTTAACAATTTGGTTTTATTTTTTTTAAGATGCTAAACATTGATCAATAGCACAATAAGGAACTTCCACGTGGTCAAGAATCCTTCCTGAGTTCCACTGAATTAGAAGCTTCACGGTGAAGGCGTGGGGGTGGAAGACAGGAGCAATGGAGGATCAGCGGGGTTGTAGTAGGCAGAGATTGAGCTAAGACATCATGAGATAAACTTTTACTGATTTCCCCCAACTCAGACTAAAAACACTCACTGGAAAATAGAGAAGACCAAACTCCATCCTCCAAGCTGGAGGGTATAAGCACATTTTATGAACACTAGAGTCACATAAAAATTAAAATATGTTTTAGAGAAATATTGCACAACTTCAGCAAAACAGTAGATTACAATGTGAAAGTCCATAAATATGTTGCTGTGAGTTTTCCAGACAGGCATGGAAAGTGGAAAGACTCAAGGAGCCCAAGACGGGACTTGATGATCAGCTACCAGACATGTCTGCTGCAACCCTGAGCCTATCACAAGACTGGAGATTCCATTCATAGGTAAAGGAGCCTTCTTTTTCTTTCAAAGCAATCTGGACATAATCAAACTCTTAATACAAGTATGAAGGACACGGATCTCATCGTGGTAGCTTTATCCCGATTCTGTTAAATACAGAAGAGGTCGTCCCCAGCCTCTGCACAAGAACTAGGGGACCAGCGGCAGTATGAGGACAGGAACAAGTGGTTTTCACCTACCCAGGACTAGCTAATCCTGGATGATGTCACAAACCAATGTATTCAGTCAGAAGGAACTTACTGATACTTGAACAGGAAGAAGTACGAGTATTCTTATAATCTTTTTTTCCAAAATATTATACACCTTTACTGAAGTTAGTGGAAAGAAACATTCAAGTAAGCATCCATTTATTGAGTACCTATTGTATCCAGAGAGCTCAATTACTTGGAGAGAAACTGAATTCAAATAGGACCTAGTCCTTGCAAGACGTAGCACATATCCAGCTAGATTGGGCAGATGGGATACAAAAACAGAGAGAACTATAGACCACAATGTTGCTTGAAAAGCACGTCAAAGAGGTTCAATGCAAGTGAGAGGCTGGAGGATAGAGATCTTTCAACTTACTTCAATTCAATTTTGCACTGGAGATAAAAAGTCAAAAAGAAAGAAATAGCCTGATTTCAATGTTTAGAATATATTTTAATGACACCATTTCTTTTTCATCTGCTAGATTTCTCCCCATATTCCTTCCACTCTTTGAACTATTCCTTTTAGCAACAGCAACAAAAAGTGGGGGGGGGGAGGGATTATCCAAATGGATCCTGATGCTGATATTTAATGTTCTATCTGCCTTGATTCCTAGCTCCCTTTGCAAAGAAGTGAAGGGAAGACTGTCCTCCGAGCTCTTCTTTGAGGCTCTGATTGGCACTTATAAATGCATAGCATTCATCTTGGTCTGTGGTGGTTGTGGCTGCTGATTGTACATCTCTCCTGTTTTCCCGGCTCTGTACATGGATCCTGCACCAGATCAAGAGAGGTCTTCACAGGCTTCTCTCTGTTCACCAGAGTTGTCATTTCTTATAGCATTGTAAGGCCCCATTACTAGATTGAAGGTTAGCCATCTAGACTTAAGGATCCCAGTAGGCTGCATGTCAACTTAGCTTTAAAATTATTTTTTATGGTTTGTTTTTAATTTTATTTATTTATTTTCTGAAATATTTCCCCATCACATTTAATCTAGGCAAGTGGATTCAGGAATTTTGTGCCTCATTTTTGACATCACCACAATTTTTAGATACTCTCCAAATAATTGGTGACTATGTTTTTATGCCTTTACTATCACAAAAAGTAGTGGTTTATATATATATATATATATATATATATATATATATATATATAGAGAGAGAGAGAGAGAGAGAGAGAGAGAGAGAGAGAGAGAGAGAAATATTATATACATGGGGGGCATTATGTAGTACAGTGGATAGAGCACTGCATATCTAGAATCAGGAGAACTTAATTTAAAATCTAGCCAGAGACACTTCCTAGTTGTGTGATCCTCAGGATCACATTTAAGTCATTTAATTGTGTTTGAGTATTTCCTTATGTGTAAAATGAACTGGAGGAGCAAATGGCAAATCAGTCTAATATCTTTGCCAAGAAAACATAATGAGGAAACAAAAAATCAGACAACTGAAAAATAACAAGTTATATAGACACATAGATAATCATGTATATATATATATATATATATATACACACACACACACACACACGTGTATGTTTGATGCATGTGGACATTTTTTTTGTCAATGACTTTCTTGATGTCTATTCCTATAAACAATAGAATCTCTGAGCCAAAGGGAGAGAACATTTTAGTTACTTTATTTGTTTAATTCAAGTTCTTTTTCAGATAGTCATACTGATTCACAAGGAAATTATACAATCAGTTCTGCTTAAATACTTGCTATGAAAATGTGAATTTCTTCCAGTGCAATTGGTAAATTAAAGGATAACATGAATTTTTCATTTATGTTTATGTCATTTCAGCAGCAAGAAATAGAAAACTGCCTCTAGCTGAATTTAGCACAGAACACTCTCTCTCTCTCTCTCTCTCTCTCTCTCTCTCTCTCTCAGACACACACACACACACATACATACACACACACACACACACACACACACACACCACAAACATCAAGCTACTTATTCAGTTTACCAAGTTTTCTCCAGCCAGGTCAGTTAACACCGCTTCATATTAATCCACACACTTCAAGACTTCCCTTCCCCTACTTTCACAAGCAGCCTTCAGTTCTTTGTCATAAAGGGCCATATTTATTGTGTTTCATAGGGAACTAACTGAGACAAGTTCCTCTTCTCCAACTTTGTACCCCACACTCTCTTCTTCCGAGTTGTTGCCCACCAGTTACCCTCTTGCCCACAGCTATCAACTTGCCCAGCCTCATGGGAGCCAGAGCAGCAGTCTAAGACCATTGACTCCCCCATTATTCATTGCATATTTCCTAACAAGTTAGCATGTGTTAATCTGTGTTGCTCTTTTTATTAGGTTCTTTTTGTGCACGTGCACACACACCCGTGTGTGTGTGTGTGTATATGTGTGTGTGTATGTGTGTGCGTGTGTGTATATCACGGACAGTTTTGCCTATATCCCCATTTTCCCATAATTCCTGTAGTTTTATTATGCAATTTTGCACAAGGCAATGATTTTTACAAACACAAATGTTAGTCAGCCTTATAGCAGAACTAACTGTATTTGAATAGGGAATGTGACATGTATACCAATAAGGCTACTGCAAGTAATGTGTAGGAAAGATAGCACAGTAATCATTGGATAATTAGGATAGAGTTAGTGGGGAAAGTAGTTCCTGAGACCTTCCCCACTCCAGTCTGGCAACATAAGGAGAGTAGGAAACCATCTTTGACCTTTTTTATATCCTTGGATTTAGCACAGGGACTACATTCAATAAGTGCTTAATAAATGCTTTTTTGGCTTGATGTAATTTACTGAGTTGAGCAGTCAAGGAATCTAATGCTTGTGCAAGGTGGAGAGGAGAACAAAAGGAATTTTGGAAATAAGGAGAAGAGGGAAGCACAAAGCAGGATGGATTGTTTCAGGCCTGGAAAACAATATTATGAACCACAAGTTTAGGCTTGGAAAGCTGAGGTTTAAATATTGATTACAATAGTTTGTAGTAATAGTTTCCTGGCCACAACTTTTTAAATCACACCTAAATTGGATTCAAGTGAGACAAAGATGTTTGAAGTCACAGGCCATCATCTTTGCCAGATTCATTGGCTCCCAGTGGCAAGACAAAGTTCAAGATGACTTTCAGTAGCCTGGGGTGCAGTGGATGACCTTGGCAGCTTCAGTATCTGCTCCAGCTCTATGCACTCCACAGAACCTGCTTTAACTGCCTCCATGGCTTTTGCAACAAATTGTTCTCATTTGCTCATCCCTTTAGAAGAAATCATCACAGCTCCCCCACCAACTCACCGAAGGGTTTGAGACCCTTCAGTTATCTTCATCCTGGCCTAACATCTGCTGAAACGGTTTACTGAGGTGTGACCTGTGCATGCGACAGCTTCTTGGAGTTAAAAGTCATAGTTGGGTGAATCAGGTAGACACTAAAACCCCCCAAAAAAGCCTTGGTAGCCCTCACACATGAGGTACTAGTCATTCTTGAAAACAACTTACAGTCTACCTTTTTGAGCTTCAGTTTCCAATCATAAATAAATGAATTTACTAATAGTTGCATTATCTATTTCTGATGATTGGCTGATGGAAGGCTAAATGAGAAAATCATTAGATCTCATGTCTAGAGTTGGAAGGGAACTCAGAGATCATCTAGTCTGACCCTGATAATTTGTAGCTAAGGAAACTGAGGTTTAAAGAGATTGATGATCTCATACAAAATTATATAAAGTGTAATAAGCAGAATCCAAACCTAGATCTTCTGAATCCTAAGTCAGTGTTCTTTCTACTGTTCTATGATTTGTTATTATTATTATTATCATCATCCTCATCATTTTTATTATTTCTGCTGAGACCATTCAATTCAATCCATCAAACATTTTTTTAAATTATTCATCTACCTTGAGCAAGGCACTGTCCTTGGTGCTAGGGATACCAAGATGAAAAATAGCAGTCTCTTCCTTCAAAGAGTTTATAAACTCAAAGGACATAATGCATGTAAAATACCTTGCAAACCTTCAAGCACTATATAAATGTCAGCTATCATTTGTATGATTACAGTATGAATAAGACATATATGGACACAAACAGAAAGCACAGCACATAGCAGAATATGAAAAGTGCCAAAGAGAGATCGAGATACAGTACTGAGAAATTTGAGGAGAGATTGCTCTCAGCTTAAGGAACCAGGGAAGATTTTCTATTTAAAGTGGCAACTAGTAGGTACTGAAGAAAGGAAGGGACTTTTACAGGTGGAGATTGAAGTTTGGTTATTTCATGAATGGGAGTTACTATGATCAAAGTCAAAGAAATAGATAAAGGGCAGGCTGGTAACTAAGGAGGGCAAATAAATTCACATAGCATATAAAAAGCAATAGTGTGTTATAAGGCTAAATAGACAAGATGGCAAGATGGATCCTGATTATGGAGGGAATTGAAGATCATACTAAGAATTGTGTATTTTATAATCTAATTTAGTTAGCAAAGGAGGGAGGGAGAAAATTGGGAACTCAAAAATCTTACAAAAATAAATGATGAAAACTATATATGTAATTAGGAAAATAAAAACTGAGAAATTGAGAAAATATATATGTGTACGTGTCATAAGAACAACTCCCTGAGATTAGAAAAAATGGAGATTTACTAGCTAAATGTTGGCATATTTCAATCCTGTGTAGATGAACCCCAAACCTTGTCACATTCTCTCATCTCCCTAATAACATAGTCCTACCTTGCCAGGTGTCTGAAAAGCATCTCTTGCCAGCACTAAAACCAGTGGGTTAAAATTGATTTATCATCTCCTTGCTGACCCAAACCTGCCCTTTGCCCTAACTCTTTTATTTATGTTGATCACCCCATCGTCCTTTCAGTCATCCAGACTTAAAACCTGAGTCATAGATGACTCCTTCTTCTCCCTCGCATTTCTAAGATCTGCTAATTCTGCCCATAGTATCTTTTTTTTTTTTTAACATCTATAAAACCACATCTATTCCCATTATAATCACCCAAAACAGGCCTTTTTATCTCACATCTGACCAATTAAAATGCTTTATCCCTGGGGTCCTGACTCCAAGCTTTCCTTTCTATGATCCTTGCTTCATAATGCCACAGAAAGCTTCTTTATTCATAGGTTTGACCACCATTTCAACCAAACTTACATATCTCTGTCATAAAGTATTATGTTTAGATTTCCAAAACAAACAAACAAACAAACAAAAAAATGAAGTACATTGAATCACATTGTACTTATTAAAAGTGTCATTATAAATAATATTTTAGTGAGAACAGAAATGACTTTATATCATTAACAAATGAAATATTTTCAATATGATATTTTATCTTTATCAAATTTGAAATTTGTATTTTTTTGTTTCACAGTGTAGCTAATAATTACAACAAGAAAACATGTTTTTTAAACTATGTTTAACTTGCCATAGAATTGTGAAAGAGTTGATTGAGACAATTTTATGCATTGTACTTAGTTTTTGAATTTTTAATTCAATGTTTTGATGTGTTGAATACCCCCATTAATTTTTAAAATTTATTTTAGTTATCATCAAAATACTTCAGTTTTAAGACTCCATTGCTTTTGTTTAGAGTCATAAAATTATATTCTCAGAAACAGTATTATCATATGACAATTTTTTCTTGTAATTCTTGGGAAATTTATATTTTTTTCAAAATCTGAGAAAATCCAGTCAAGAATAAGAGGTCAACAATGAATATAGAGACCTAACTGAATCAAACTGAATCACTGATATCAAGTTAAAAGTCACTGAAGAAAATACTGACATGTAGAATCAAAGAATAAAGTGAACATTTACAGGCACTAGGTGAGATGCCTACAAAACAGGAGTTGTGTTCTAATCATAGAATCATAGAGTCACAACTGCTACCATGTTATAAGGATGTGTTGATGGTCTTGTCTACCACCAATGGGAAGTCATTCTTGAATATAAAAAAATTAAGAACTGTATACATATGTGATGTTTCCTACAACTCCTATAAGTCACATTTCAAGAAATAACAAATTTGGAAAGTAAATTAAGTCTTTAAATTAGTCATTTTGACACATGATTTTGAGTAGTGCTGTTAAATTTGCCAGGAAAAATGAATGTTAACATTATTCAAATACTGCCTCATAATCATTGCAAGGGTATTCCAGTGTTTGAGTATTCATTATAGCTACACTTCTTATTATTAAATACCTCATCAAAAATGATAACCCTGAAATAGGAAATACTTGTATTATTTTTTCAGTTTTAAAATTATTTGTATTATTTTATTTGACATTTATTTTGAGTTAATATTTTTTCTTCTAATGTTTTTAATATCATATACTATAGCAGGGGTAAATGTGTATTCTTGTCATAATATATTGGTTAGCAATAATAGTATTTATTCATTTATTTAAAAATATTTTGTAGAGGTAATCTCAAAAAATTTTAGTATAACTATCACAAAAGGGATATATATTTATTAAGGTCACATTGTTTTAATGTATATAAATAAAATGTCATATAAATCTAGAATAACTTATTATTTTGAAAAATCCTGAGAATTCCCAGGAACTCCAATTTTTCATTCCTGTTTTTAGAAAGTTAATATCCGTTGGGATTTTGGCACCCCTAAGCATGTCAGTTATACTTTGCTTTTTGGAACAGTAGAAATGATATGGAGAATTGTATGTGTTGATTTTATTTTAATTTTTACTGTCAGTTCCAAACTCTCTCCCTCTCCTATCCCTTTCCCTTTCATTGAAAAGGCAAGAAATACAATATCTATTATATATGTAAAGTCATGAAAAACATGTATTAATCATATTGTAGAAAAAAGCAAAAAGAAGTAAAAAATCTGCTTCAATTTGCTCTCAAATTGTCATTTCTCTCTCTGGAAGCAGCAGTTTTCATGATGGGTTCTTTGGAATTGTTATAGATCATGTGATCCATTACATCTTTCACAGTTGGTTATCCTTACAATGTTGCTGTTACATGGACATGTACAAGGTTCTCTTGGTTCTACTCACTAAACTTTGCATCAGTTTGTATAAGTCTTCCAATGTGTTTCTGAAGTCATGCCCTTTGTCATTTCTTATAGAACAATATTATTCCATCACAAATATATATCACCACTTGTTCAAACATTGTCCAAATGATGACAATCCCCTCAGTTTCCCATCTTTTTTCCTATCCTAAAATGAGCTTCTATAAACAGTTTTCTATATATGGGTCTTTTTTCTTTTTCTTTGATCTCTTTGGGATACAGACCTAGTAGTGATATTGTGTGCTTTAAATTTTTGCATTACCTTCCCTTAAAAACAATCTTGTGAGGTAAGACTAACGATAGTAGTATTTTATGAAGGAAACAGAGATACTTAGTAGCTACATGACTTCCTCAAGTATTTACAACTGATAATTATGATCATCAGAGAATTTACCCAGGTTTTCTGTACTCCAAATGTAGCACTCCATGCCCTATTGCTATCTTGTCTTGTTTCTTAGAGAAAGACAGCTATTCTGCATGACTCAAATTGATTTTCCTTGATAACTAAATGTTGTACTTCTTCATTTTTATGGACACTATTACTAGTCTGAGATGAAATTCTGAGGTGTAAACATTATTGAAATTTCAGACTTTCTTTCATCAGTGATCTGTGGATCTATCAATCATTGTTTCACCCTGTTTTGAATATTTCTAGGTCACTTTCCTATGTTGTTTTCGATAGTACAGTATTCAGATGTCAAAATTCATGGTGGATAGGAGAACGGGAGAAGGACAGAAATCTTTATGCACCTTAAACCTTTAACTAATTTAGAGATGAGTCATCTTAAGTTTTGTTGAACTCCTGGCTTCTTTCACCATAACTGTTGTTTGGCTCTGCTTTGCCAAATTTTTCTACAAATCTCCTTTTTTTCATGGAAAATTCATCTTTTTTCAGAGGCTCTACTCTTTCAGAAATTTTCCATGATTTTTAAATTATAAGGGCTCTTGTTTATAAAATAGATTTTTTTCTCTAAGAACTCTGATTTCTATCCTAATTCCATCCTTTAAATTTTAGAAATCCATTTTGAATGATTCTGGCATTTTCTTGCTCTTGTGATATTATTTATGAACATCCTATGGAACTTATTGTTTTGCTTTCTTGTTTTTATTGGGGGTTTGAGGGTCATTTTCTATCAGTGCATAATATTTGTTTTTTGAGTGCTGTCCTTTCCTAGTTATTTACTCATTTTCCTTCTTTCTTTATGACTCTTACTGCTGCCTTTTTTTTCTGCTTGGGAGCCGAGTTTATCCCCAAACTTGCATTAACAATCTTCATCTAATCTCTTCTACCGTATCATTTCTAATCCTTTATATTTGTATCGATTTTCCTAATTGTTTGTTCCTTCCATTTTACTTCTATATGTTCTCTTCTGTCCATACGACCAGAGATATGTGACAACAAAAATAATTGAGGTTATCTATTTTTCCTGATATATAAATATTCCACATAAAGAGGATCGTTGTATTACCCAATTACCTAATAATCATTGTTTTACCTAGCTAAATGTATTACCCCAAATCCTGCCGTCATCTGCCTTGCATACACATGAGACTTCCTCTGCACCATGGAGGCTCCAATACATCAATTGCTTCCCCTCTTTCATCTTATGTTTGACAAGCTCAATGACAAGGACAACTGAATAGGGAGAAAAACCACCAAAGCCAAATCTAAAAACGGAGCTGTCCCGTCAAGTAATCACCATGAGGTACGGTGGTAATGGAAGAAGGTTTCCTTTAAGTAATGGGATGGTCATAGAATATAAACTTCTTGAAGGTATGGACTATCTGATTTTTATAATTGTATTCTCATAATATAATATGCCAGCATAATAACTTGCAAATTACGGTTGCTTAAATATTTGTTGATTGATTATTGTAGAAGCCTTGTAACTCTGGAGTACTTTTTGTCCTTTTCTTGTTGTAATTTGAATCATTATATATCTGGTGCAATTGTAATTTGGATGGGGTGGGATTTAGTTAATATGACAGTAATCCCTAATTCCACCACCTTTCCAGTCAAATGTTTCCTATCTAGAGTTCAAGTTCCTTTCTAGATGCCATTTTTTTCAAGGATAGTGAATGTCAAGGAAGGTCACCTGAAGAAAACACCAACTGAAAAGATAGTCTGAAGACAATCAACTAAGTGATCAAAGATTAGGGATGATAATAAGTAGTGACTTGAGTAGTGACCATTTGAGAAGATAAATAAGCATATATAAATAATCAAATATTCTATTAAGCATGCCAGTAATACTTTGATTTTTGGAACAATAGAGATGATATAGACAATTTTATTGCTTTAGTTTTATTTTACATTTTATTTTCAGTTTCAAATCCTCTCCCTCCTTCTACCCCTTTTCCATTATTTTGGGAATGGGACTGATAAGATTTGAAAACATGTAGATAGAACAATTAAGGTATCAGGGATGACTCTGTGGTAGTGAACTCAGTTGATGGGAATGATTTGGGTAACATTGATAGAAATAGGGAAGGATCAGAAGAGCAACTTTAATGGAAAAAGTGATTTTAGCTTTAGACACGTTGAGTTTGAGATACTGTGAGATATCTATCTTTAAATGTACAATAGACACTGTACTTCACTGCAACTAAAGAAAGAGACTAGATATGAATATATATCTCTGAGTCATCTGCTATCTACATAGATATGACTAATTAAACCAATGGAAGGTGATGTGCCAGGCAGAGTCAGCAAAAAGAGAAAATAGAATAGGAAAAAAAAGAAGGTGGCCCAGTATAAATATTTGAAGAAAATCCAGTTAGGGAATGAGCAATTATTCATCAGTAAAGAACTAAGACACATAGAAAGAGAACCAGAGAAAAAGGTGCAGTGACAACTAGTTGGGACACTATGTAGATAGAGCACCCACTTTGGAGTTAGAGGGACCTGAATTCACATCCGATCTCAGACACTGAGCACTTCCTAGCTGTGTGATTCTGGGCAAGTCACTTAACCTCAATTGCTCTACAAAAACAAACAAAAAGAGAGGCACAATCAATGTGGGAGGCAATGATCAATAACATCAAATGCTACAGAACTGTGAGTGAGCCAAGATGGCAGAGCAAAGGCAGAGATTCACCTGACCTCTTTTCTAAACCCCTAAAAATATCTTTAAATAATGACTTGAAACAAATTATAGAGCAAGCAGAACCCAGAAAAAGGTGAAGTAAAACAATTTTCCAGCCCAAGACAACATATAAAGTCATACAAAAGAAGTGTTGCACCATGGTGAGAGAGGAGAGCAGTACAGCCCAGATCCTTCTAGCTCACCCAGGCCCCATCAAAAAAGGAGTAGGCTTTAGGACAATTGAATCAATGGCAATAGTGATAGTTTCGGGAGCTCTCAATCCATAGAGAGACTGTAAGTGGGGAAAAAAGAAATGGTAAGAAGATTACAGGGATCTCTTTGTTAGTCTTGAGGCAGGACTCTGTTGCACTGCCCATTCTGAGATCTGAGTCACAGAAACTAATTAGTAGTCTCAAAGTGAGAAGGAGCATTGGGACACCAGAGTTTGGGGTTACAGTAGAGCAGGGATCCTCAACACCATTCCAAGGTAGAAAAAAGTGCTTGCAAATTTTCACAGATCAGCACATCAGCTAGAAGAGTGGTGAATACACCTCTTACTACCTTGAAAAAAAATAAAAACTCACAGGTCTCTAGACGTATCTCTGAAAATAGCTGCAACAAAATCCCTAAAACTTGGGACAGTGTACCTTCCATTCTGGAAGTACTTTAACAAATAGTTAAAAATAAAAATAATAAAACAGAGAGTTAAACCTCAAGTAATAGGCTGGGGAAATGAGAAAATAACAGAAAAAAATTCTGACCATGGAAAGTTATATGGTGACAAGAAAGATCAAAACATAGTCAGAAGATAACAAAATAAAAACTCTGACATCCAAAGCCTCCAAGAAAAATAGATTGACCTCAGGCCATGGGAGAGCTCAAAAAGAATTTTGAAAAGTAACTGAGGTAGAGGAAAAAATTGGGAACAGAAATGAGAGTGGTGCAAGAAAATCATGAAAAATGAGTCAATAGCTTGGAAAAGGAGACATAAAAAAATACTGATGAAAAGAACATCTTAAAAAAGCAAACTAAGCCAAATAATATTAAAAAGGCATAAAAGCCAATGAGAAGAAGAATTCCTTAAAAACTAGAATTGGCCAAGTGGAAAATGAGGAATAAAAGCTCACTGAAGAAAATAATGCCTTAAAAATTAGAATTGAGCAAACAGAAACTAATGACTTTATGAGAAATCAAGAAATTTAAAACAAAATCAAAAGAATGAAAAAATAGAAGACAATGTGAAATATCTCACTGGAAAAACAACTGACATGGACAATAGATCCAAGAGAGAGAATTTTAAAATTTTTGGACTATCATTTTAAAAAAAAATCTGGATGACATTTTTCAAAAAATTATTAAGGAAAACTGCCCTGTTAATTCTAGAACCAGAAAATAAAATAAAAATCCACTAATAACCTCCTAAAAGAAATCTCAAAATGAAAACTTCTAGGAATATTATAGTTAAATTTCTGATCTCCTGGGTTAAGAAGAAAATATTGCAAGTAGCAAGATGCAATTCAAGTATTGTGGAACCATGGCCATAACAAAAGATTTAGCAGCTTCTACATTAAAGGATCAGAAGGTTTAGAATATGATATTCCAGAGGGCAAACGAGCTAGGAATACAACCAAGGATTGCCTACTCAACAAAACTAAGTATAATCCTTTGGATGGGGGATGGATATTCAATGAAATAGAGCACTTTCAAGCATTCCTGATAAAAAGCACAACGCTGAATAGAAAAACTGACTTTCAAATATAATATTCAAGAGAAGCCTAAAAAAGCAAGGGGCTTTTTATAGGAAAGGGAAATTATAAGGGGCTATTGTGCTATAACAAATGATGAATCTGGAAAGATTCCATGAGCTGTTGCAAAGTGATTTGTGCTGAGTACAGAGTAACAGCAATACTTTAAGATGATCAGCTATGAATAACATAATTATTCTTAGCAATAGAGTGATCCAAGACAACTCTGAAGGGCTTATGATAAAAAAAAATGTTATCCATCCCCAGAGAAAGAATTAATGGCGTCTGAATTCAGATTGAAGCATACTTTTTAAAGCATTATTTTTCTTTAGATTTCATGGCAAATTTCGTTTCGGTTTGGTTTTGGTTTTAGTTTTGGTTTATGTTTTCTTTCATAACATGACTAGGGAAATGTTTTGCATGACTAGACATGTACAACCTATATTGAATTGCCTCCTCAAGGAAGTGGGATGGAGAAAGAGGAAAGGAGAGAATTTGGAACTCAAAAGTTTTTTTTAAAAGAATGCTTAAAAATTGTTTTTTTTACATATAACTGTGAAAAATAAGATACTAAATAAATTAAGAATAAAATAAGAAATGCTGCATATCTAATTAGGAATGAGAATTGAGAAAATGACAGTTTAAGATTCACATTCAGGAGTTAAGAAATCATTGACAACTTTTGGTGAGGGCAATTGAATTATGAGGTTCTGAGATAAATTGCAAAGGGTGTTCAAATGACTGAGAGGGAAGGAGATGAGTATGGTTTTCTAAAACTTTAGTTCTGGAAGAGAGGAGAAACACAGGAAGAAAGCTTAAAGGGGTGATTGGATCAAATTTGCATTTGTAAAGCATGGGAGATACCAGAGCATATTTGTGGCAGCAGAGGAGAAATCAGGGATGATGCAGAGGAGGAAATTAGAGAGAAAGGGGATGCTAGCTGTAGTAATATTTTAGAAGAAATGGGGTTAGGGGATGCTCAAATGTATAAGAAAATGCTTTGCTCTTGGCTAGGAGACAGGTCATCTCTTCAGCAAAGTCCAGTGAAAATGAAGGTTGATGGAACATTAATGCACAAGTTGATATCCCATCGTATAAAGACAAATGTTAGAGAAAGGGAAGCCTGGGAAGAGAATGCTGAATTCCTTTAGAAATATGTATTTGTATGTGCACATATGCACATGTGTATATGCATATATGAATTATATGCATATACACTGCACATGTGTGTTGTGCTGTGAAAGTGTGTTATGCATTGCATTTGTGTGTGCATGTATGAGCTCATGTGTATTTGTATAGTCTTGCATCTGTGTACATGTATGAGTACATGCATTGTATTATTGCATTGTGGGTGTACATTGTGGTGCATATGTGCAGGTCTGTTGTGGATTGCATCGTGCACATGCTTGTATGTTTGTTTTGTGGATAGATGCAAATATATCTCTGTATTATACACGTAAGTGAATTACCATATGTACATCTCTGTATGTTATGTGCCTCCCTATATATGCACTGATTTGTGTGTTTAGACCCAGACAGGGAGATACACTGTTCATGTATTATTGTATACCCATATGCATCCATAATATCCACACGTATCCACGTATGAAGCAACATGCCATAGGAGATAAAGGGCTAACCTTGTGATCTGGAGACCCAAAATTAAAATCTGTTTCTGATGTGTCTGGGATGTGTGGTCTTGAGCTAGTCCCCTACCCCTAAGGCAACTCTCTCAGGCTAATAAAGTTCAACTAAGTTACTAATCTGTCACTTCTTGGAAGGAGTCTGTTCCCACACTGTGGGAGAACCCTACCTGGAAGAAACTGCTGAGTGTGGACCAAAGCACATACTTACAGCCTTTAGAAAGCACCACATCATTGTTCAGACTATTAAGCAAAATGCCTCCAGTTAAGGATTTTATTTTGGTATTAAATCTGGTTTTATTGACTTTAAACAAACTGAAGACTCGGTGTGATTTTCACTTAAATTCAGGGCATGAATTTCCTGGGCGTGTTTTAGATTTGTTATTTTTCTCTTGACATGTTTTCACGGCTTCATTCACCCTTTTACTGTTGGGTGACCCGAATTGTGAGCAATGGACAACTGTGACTTCTAAGATCCCAGAATCTTTCTCGTCAAAGCTCACAGGCCAGCTCCCTGCCTCAATCCCCACTTCCCTCCCTCCCCTTCTCTCCCAGGAGGTCTGTATTCCCTTCCTCCATTCTTTAATAGCTTGGGCTACAGATGAGACAAAACCCCATCCTGCCCCTCCAATTCACTTCCCTCTCTTTCTTCCAGGACATATCCACTGCTTAACCCTTTCATAATGGGCTCCTCCTCCCTTCTCTTAGTCTTCATCACCAGCCTTTACTCTCTGCCACTTCTTACCCCTTTTCTACAGGTCCTTATTTCCTGGTACCAAATTCATTCAACCTCAATTCTCACCTTCAGTTCTTCCCTAATGATATTCCCAGGTTTCCCTGCTTTACACAACATTGATGAAGGGAGAGGTGGGACTACCTTCCCCTCCTGAATTCTTTGTTCCTCTCTCTCAATTGTCTAAATCTGTTTGTCAAATAGAACAGGAAGCTGGCCTGGAGTCTTGAGGCCTGGAAGTCAGGTGTGACCTCAGACATTTACTAGCCATGAGGCCTTAGGCAAGTCACCCAATCTCTGTTTGCCTCAGTTTCCTCATTTGTAAAAAAAGTAAAATATATAAAATAAAATGTGTAAAAAAATTGTAAAATATATAAAATTTGTAAAATAAAAGAAAGCACCTACTCCTCAGGGTTGTTGTGAGAATCAAATGAGATAGTAACTGATTATCACTGAGTGTGACATGTAATAGCAGCTATACATATGTTAGCTGTTATCATCATCTTTATCATTATTATTCCCTACAAGCACAGACTGACTTAGAAAATATATGTTGATTATTTTGCTAATTTTGATCATGATTTTCTTATCACATTTTAACCTGTGTTAGTCTGTGCTAAGCAATGTTGGGGCTGGGGAGGGCATGTAGACCCAACATTTGACTTCTCTTTCCCTCAGCCCAGGAAAGAATCTGATGACTGATTCCACTTATTTATCAATTAATCAACATGTCTTTATGAAGTCTAATTGGGCACTAAGCTAAGGATTAGAGAAATAAAGACAAAACAAAATGGACCCTGCCCTTAAGAGCTGATGTTCTAGCTGAGGACTTAGCACATACAAAGAGACACAAGGTAAACAGAGGGAAATGTTCATCTGGTCACTTTTTGACTAGGAAAGGTCACCTGCAGAAGGAGGTGTTGGAGATGAGTTCTGAAGGGAATCAGGGGTTCCAAAAGGTAGAGAAGCAAGGAAGATAGTATGTGAGGTGAGGGGAGCTGCTTGAGCTCCATCTCTCAACCCAGAACAGGTAGACCAGAATTTCTAACTTCTCTCTGTCTTCATAGGGATTTATGGAAACTTCCCATTAGCTTCATACTGCCTAAGGAGGAACTTTGACTCCACTCCATAAGTCTCTGCTTTTCTCCACCATCTTGCTCTGTCTCCTGGAGTTGCTATTCTTTTTGCCCATCATGGATCGGATTACAGAAACACACCAAACATCCTCTTTCTGACTTCTTTTGTTCACTTCTGTTGCATCCAAGAGTCAGTGGACTCAAGGGCAAGAGGCAGCAGCAGCAAATGAACAAAATGAGCAAATGCAGCTTCTGATGTTCAGTGAATGATTGGCCAACATAGTTAGCAATCATTGTGGCAGGCAATAAGGTAGCCTTATCATATTTACATGACAAATGAGAGTACTGGGCCTGTGGGCTGTGGGCCTCACATTGGAATATCCCATCCCTGAGTACTTCTGTCATCATTCACCTGCAGATGGCTTAGCTATTTGCTACATTTGTGAGGTTCCAGCTGCTTCCTGGGATTTGGCTCAATAAACATCAATGAAGCATCTACCATGGACAAGGCCATGAGTTCCACCCTGCAAGAGAAGCAAGGATAGACTATCCTCAAAAGGACTTCATAGTTTCTGTGAAATAGAGGGTTAGCCTGGATGGCCTCAAAGGTCCCTCCCATCCCTAGATCCCTGGGCCAAGATCTAATTGCTTCATTTGTTGGGGTCATTCTCTTTCAAATTGGGAAAATAAAGTTTTCACTTTCTCATTCACTCAATTATTGTTAAGGAAGGTCCTTTATAAATCTTCTGTCCGTAGAGAGTCAAGCTTAAAGGAAAATGGAAACTCTTTGAGGGTAGGAGCTCTTTTGTTCTCAGCTTTAAAACTTTAAAGTCAGTTAACAGATGCTTGTTGCATGTACAAAGCCACTTGGAGGACAATTTGTTCTTCCCAGTATCTGTGGCTAGAAGCAACTCACATCTTATATTGATCTATATATCTTTTTTTTCTGAGCATGTATTGATAAAAGAATTAGAGCTAAAAAGTGGGCTGTATCCTGTCCGTTCTTCTCCATCTTCTGACCCTAAACTCACTCATATCTACATAATAAAAATGCCAAGAGCTTGAAATAATGCTATTGCCATGACTGATCCAAGAAACAATTGGAAATGATATTGAAAAATTGACTCAATTACCCCTGCCCTTTGATCCCTTTGAACCACAACTAGGCAGACAAATTTGCTGAGAGAGAACATTATGGACAGTCCTTTCAAAGTAGTGAAAACTGGAAACAATCACAGTGCTCATCAACTAAGGACTGACCAAACTTTGGATAATAATAGAAGAAAATATTGTGCTCAAATAAGTGATGAATATGAGGAATTCAGAGAAAGCTTAAAAGAAAGACCTGATATATAACAAAGTGAGCAAAGAAAGCATGGCAACACTACAAATAAGTGGAAAGGGATTGGTACCAACCCTGTGGGTTCCTTGCTATAAAAAGCTCCTAGATGAGAACAATTCATCTATCAGTATAGGCAATGGGCAACTCCTTGGCAACTTACAAATCTTAGAAAATAAGTAACAAGGCCAGTCTTCATCTTGGAAAAACGATCAGGGGAATCACTTCCCTACTTTTCTCTGAAAGGAGAGAGATTAGAGTTACAAAATATAGGGAGAGCTGCCAAAAATTCTGGTTTTCCCTTATCTACTTTTCTTTGTTAGAAGAAGATGGAGGAAGATACATAAAGAGACCTTACTCAATTAGGGTTTTGGAAATGACTGTGAGATCACAACAACTGAAATTTTTTTTTAACTTTTTAAAAAAATAGTGGCAAGAGAAATGGTCATTGAAATGAATCTTGTTTTTGTCCAAAAGAAATAGATGATCTTGTTTACCATAAAGA
The DNA here is from genome assembly GCF_902635505.1 of Sarcophilus harrisii. Classification (NCBI taxonomy): domain Eukaryota; kingdom Metazoa; phylum Chordata; class Mammalia; order Dasyuromorphia; family Dasyuridae; genus Sarcophilus; species Sarcophilus harrisii. Next base: position 656,898,544 of record NC_045427.1, read on the forward strand.
AGACTATAAGAAAATAAAATTTCCAGCAGAAATGCAAATTTAAAAAAAATAACAAAACTGTATACATATATTTTAATTAGGCAAAGATGGTGAAGGAAATTTGACACTGTTAAATTAAGGTCACTTCACCACATGGTTCTATCTACAACACACTAAGACAAGTAAGGTGATGCTAAATTAGGGTTTGAATATAATCATTGTAATTACACAGAATATAAGAACAAGCAGTTCTAGCTAATCCCATTTTCCTGATCATCTTATGTTCATGAATCTGGGTCCACAAATCATCCCAGCAAATAAGTGGTAATGAAATTAAACCTTCCTCCCCCCCAAAAAGAGGAAAAGCCAAATCCTGATCTGCACATTTGAAATGATTGTAACACAGAATCCTAAAACTCTTCAAGCAGAACCTTTTTTGCCAGTTTATTTAAATTATGTAATATTTTCCAAGGTATTGATATAAGCACATTTAATATGGAGGAGGAGCCTCTTATTGCAAACAATCCACTTTACAGTAAGAAAACTCAGACCCAGAGAAGGCGGGGAAAGAAAGGGTTAGTTAACTCATGGAAGTCAGGATACAAATACCTCTCATCAGGGTAGAGCTTTAGACTAAATTTAATAAGGAAAAATGCAAAGTTTTTCATTTGAATTCAAAAGCTTCAAGGATATAAGACACAGAAGATGTGGTTAGACATCAACCGATCTAATAGTCAACAAATATTAAGTATCTACTATATAACAGGTACTAGGTTAAGCTCTGAGGATGGGGAGTAAGTATGAGAGCAGCCCCCGATCTCAAGGAGCTCATAATTTAATGGGGGAGACAACAAGCAAACAATCATGTACAAACAAAATAAATACAAGTTAAACAAAAGGCAATATCAGAGGAAAGACACTAAGAGTTAGGAGGACTGAGAAATAACAGATCTGAGGTTTTAATGGGCCTCAAGTTCAGGAAGAATCAGCAGCAATAAAACAAACAAAACCTCCAATAACCTACAGATGTCTGATCTGAACTGATCTGAGGACCAGCTTCTAAGAGTGAAGAGATGATGGCCACTCTGGCATGTTGTTGGTGAGAACGTGTCTGGCACACTCTGTCCAGGTTTGGGCTAGGCTATTTTGGCAGGACTAAGTTCAGAGAACAACCAACCAAGATTTCACAAGCGGGAAGTATCTGAAGTTAGGTCTTTCTGACTCCAGGTCTATCACTCTATGGAGGCAGTTATATAATGCATTGGATAGAGCATTAAGTCCCAAGTCAGGAAGAGCTGAATTCAAAACCAGCCTTGGACACTCAGTGACTATATGATCCTGGGCAAGTTACAAATCTCTGTTTGCCTCAGTTTCCTTAACTGCAAAATAGGGATAACAATAGCTTCTACTCATAAGGTTGTTGTGAAAATCAAAAAAAGATGATATTTGTAAAACATCATAGAGCCTAGTACATAGTAGGTACTATATAAATCTTTATTCCCTCCACACTCTCTATCCACTGTACTACTAAACTAATTGCCTCATTTGTTGAGTATCTAATAATGGGGAATTCTTGAAAGTACAAATTGAAATAGAGAACGACAGAGGGCCCTTGGAACCTTGAAAATCTAGGATTGTGTGAGCTTGTGATTTGCCCAAGATCTCCTGGTATCTCCCCAGGAAAGTTGCTGGTCCTCAACCCCATCTAAACAGTTGCTTTTTATATATCTATCTATCTGTCTATCTGTCTATCCTACTCACCCACACCCTCGGAGGCTGTTCAATGCTGTCATTGTTCCCTTAATTCTTAATATAATGTCATGTACATAATCAGGACTTAGGGTGTGCTGAATTAAATCAAATTGGGGAGATGCAAACTGGAGATAACAACCCCACCTGCTTTCCTTGAGAAGCTCCCAGACTATAGGTATCTGACTGATACATACAAAAGATCTCTGCTGTACAAAGTGATCTAAGTGCATTAAAAAAAAATAGAGTTAAGAACCATGTGCGGTCCAAGAAGGAATCATGTGAAGAGCAATCAAGAGGTGGAGGAAGAGAAAAAAGATGAAGAGAAGGAGGAGGAAGAAGAAAAAAAGAAGAGGAAGAAGAGGAGGAAGAAGAGAAGGACTCCCTATATCTACAGCACTTTAAGGCTTATGAAACACTTTAGTCAGTCACCCAAAGAACAAGCATTGATTGCTTAAGATTTATCTTTGTGACAGGCCCTGGGCTAAGCTCTGGGGGTATGAAGAAAAGCATAAACATGGTCTCTGTACTCAAGGAGTCTACGTTCTAATGGAGGAAATAAACCATAGAGAAGTACACACAAATCCATACAGAGCAAATGGAAAGTAATCATAGAGGAGAAGGCATGAGCTGCTGGGGACTCCGAGAAAGCTGTCATGCAGGGGATGGTCCAGATGCTTCTGGAAGCGAAGGCCAGAGATGCACAAGGCAAAGATCAGTGTATCAGCAAGAAGGCCAGTGTAGCTGAACTATAGAGCGTGTATATGAAAGGAACACCTAAGAAAAGTGGGAAGATCAAAAGGGCAAGAATTGTATGTCCTGGGTGCTGGATCCTAGAGATGGAAAAGCTGCCAAAGTTGAACTACATAATAGTTCTATGTTGTAGATGTTATTATTATCCAAGTTTTACAGTTGAAGAAACCGAGGTCTAGTGAAGTTTAATGATTTACAAAAACCTCATAATGTACTTCTGAGACAATGATTGAAGCTCAGTTTTACTGACTCCAGGGTCAGCGACTGCTCCAATCTCTTGCTTCATCACTATAGGATTGCAGATTTAGAAGGAGACGATTCTCCTTCCTTTGACCATCACCATATAGGAAGTGACATGATTTGCCTGAGGTCACCTCCTCTGCCCATGAAGTCATTCATGTAGCTATTAGTCATTATCGTGAGGCTGTCTGGTAGTTTAGACTACAAATAATAATAGTTTTTTTTTCCATAAATAAAGGCTATTAACTCATATGCCTTAGTGGGCAATATTCTATCCTTATTATCTATGGAAGAGAAGATTGGCAGAGACTTCATAACTGGCTGACCTTGTGTGCATTTCTCCCCCAGTCTGAGCCTCATTTCCCATTTGTAAAAAGAGGGGATTGCATGTGATGATCTCCAAGGTCCTGCCCTGCCCACTGTAAATCTGATCTTTAACCCATTGTCTGCTCTCTATGAAGACTTTCTCCTCTTCCTTGCCCCAAGACAGGGGCCTCTCCAAGCTGGTAGCTAGTCGGGCTAGGGGTGGGGGGAATCAGGATGTGATCACACACTCCCATCAGTCTGTGATACACAGAAAGCAATCCTCTACCTCCAAGCCATCTGGGAGACTGAGGATTTAGCTTGTTTCTGTTTTATTTAGCAGAATAGTGGCCCAGCTCCATGCGTTCGTACCCCAAAGCCCAAGAAAGAGTTAAGCTCTCCACACCAGGAGCGGGGAGTCGGTAAAGCCACAAATAATGAAGGGCAGCTCTGGGCTCAGCCCCCGCAGTCATCCCTTCTGAGCACAAAGCTGGCAGAGGCTGGCATGGAAAGGACCCCCAAATGAGCTCCAAGGGCTTCCACTCCATCATGAAGAATTGTCCTCTGGAGTCGGCACCAGTGGGGAAACATTTCAAACACTTACCATATGTGGCGGAGAAAGGCCTAATTTGTCCATTTCGAAATTTTGCCTTTCTTTGGAAAGGATAGTTAATTTCAAGTCATTTGTTTCACAGGTGAAGCTTTTTCCTGTGCATTTAATATATCACCCTCGGTTGCCTGAACAATTAGAAATTGTCACCAAAGAAAAATGCCGCAGTTCATGTAAATAACTATTTACCTAAAGGAAATGGGATCCCACCAGAGTCAGCATACCTTAATGAGGCATGACAAGAGCGGAAAAAAGCCCAGCCTCGGCGGCATCTGCCGGAGCTGACATTGCTTATGGTAAAAATTGGCCAAAACAACTCGTATTTGTTTTTTTCTTGTCAGAAATAATGTAGCTTGAAAATTTTCAACAGGCAACATGCGTCCGGACCATTTGTTACTTCTAATGGCCTAATTGTTCTCCTGGCAGAAATAAAAAATTGGGCCACTTGTGTCATTTACCTCAATTTCTAATTAATGCAGTGGCAGTAGAGAAAGTAGAACAGAGGAAGAAAAAAAAACCAGTGTGGCTTGAGCAATGTCCCCATTAGCCTGACTCTGAGCTGTCTCGATGATTCCCCAGAAGCAACAGGAACATGCCATCTCCAGAAATGCCCAAAGGTGGAGTCAGTGGGGTGGGTAGACTGCAGGAAGAGGAGGAAAGGACCGAGATGGAGATCCTTGGTTCAGGATTTTAGGAAGCAGTGCAAAGCATCTGAACGTCACACAGAGCAACTTGTTCTCACAACACTGGTAAGAATGGCAGGGAGTTGACACATCCTGAATTATTTTCTCTCTTTCCATCCCGAAGCCTTGGAAACGATCTCCACACACTTTCCCAATTTCAAAGAAGTGCTCAGGGGTGGGTTTTAGAAAGTTGGTTGGAGATGAACTTTGACTCTAGGCAAATATGACAATTAGGATAATGCCACATTTCCATGTACCAAAGGATCTGAGATAGGGAGTTAATGTGGGAATTGGGAAGAGAAGAGTGGATGTGAAGTCTTGAGTTCAAGTCTCATCTGACATCCACAAATTCACTGGTTGAATACCTATGATGGAACCACTTAATGCTGTGAGTCAGTTTCCTCATCAGTAAAATGGAAATTCTAATCTCACATTATCTATTTCACAGAGTTGTATTTTATCAAACTGAAATATGACAATATTAGAAAAAACTTTCTAAACTTTAAAAAAGCAAGACAGTTGTTGTCAGTAAAGCTATCATCCCATTGAGGTAGCTACACCTGCCAATGATGGAGAGCATAAACTCTTTCTATGCCCAGTCACTCTTGTCCAAATCCTCCCATTAATCCACTACAGCCTATCCCCGCTTGCTCTGGGTCTCTAGATAGAGCATTCTTACCACTCAGCCACAAGGACTGCTCATCACTTATCCTTGATCTCTTTCCTTAAGTGACCTGCCTCCTCTTCCAGTTGTGTGCCTTTCTCAGCACAGACTTTTGCTGCTTTTCCAGGGTAGGTCTTTATGGCAATCTGCTCCAGCCTGCTTAGAACTAGTGACTCCTGCATTGTATTCATTTAGGGGTGATGTATTCTGTGGTTCCCAGCCATTCAGCATCACAGAAAAAAAAATATTGATTGATCAATGTGAACAAGATGGACCTTTCTTAAAGGAAAAGATTAGAGTCATTAAAAGAAGCTGAATTTAAAAAGCCAGAAGACAGACTTTGAAGGGAGGGGTTTGAAGTGAGTAGGAGGTGACAAAGTAAAGCAGGGAGTGGAGACGCATTTTTCTAAAAGTTTGGCTCTGAAAGGGCCGAATGGGCATGGCAGCTCAATGGAAGGACATCTCATCAGAGGCTCTCTTTGGAAAAATGCATAATGAGTTGGCTGGCGGTACTGGCTTTATTGTGCATCCAAAGGCAACAAGAAACATCATTTCCTAGAACATTTGGCCATCTCCTATTGCTCTGCCCATGAAAAGCATTTGCAAAAGGATTCCCAGACAGCAGCAGCCACAACACCAGCATCTGGTACAAAGGATGAGGGCTAAAGGAACGCTGCTGAGAACCCCAAAAGATCCCCCCAAATTAATCGAGGTCTCATTTTAGATAATTGGCCATTTTATTTGCAAATGAGCAGAGAAGGGGAGTAAAAATGTGTGTGTGTGTATATGATGTAAGAAGAAGCCCATTAGTCACAGACAGTGACAGATAACTGGGTGCTAGGGTATGAGAAGACCTCTCTTCGCAAGCCTTCCTCTCACACGTTCTGTGTCCAGTATAGTTCAATGAACCTCTGATCCTACTTCCCTATTTGTAGATAATAACGCCTACAGTCTTTAACTCACATGGTTGTTGGGAGGTTAAACTAAATGTATTTCCCGGGCTTCAGAAATTAGAGTGAAGTAGAGAAATGATAACAATAATAATGACTCTGATTATTATGATTGCTATTCTGATCATTATTCTCTTACCTGTGATTTCACATTTGTCTTAGTGCCTCCAGCTCACACTGCTTCTTAACTATGTTTGGTTCATTTGTGCCCAAACACAGTAGTCCCTGAATTTTATTTATTGTTGGCTCCATTCTTGGATTTTGCCTCCTGTGAATTTCTGGGCACCTCGACAGCTCTTCTCTTCCCCACAGTGTTTTCCCCCTATGTTCCATAATAGCTTGCTTGGTACATAGACACAGGAACTCCTAACCCCCCCTTCTTGGTGATTTGGAGCTTTTTTGATTAATTTTGCAAGACTTTAGGTAAAAACATTCTTGCCATTCCTTATTTGGCCCACTGTGCCTGGCTCAAACCTTTCATTTCTTCTACTTTATGTCACAGTTCAGAAATTCAAGTCTATTCCCAGACATTCTCTTCATTTCAAAATCATATATTATTGATATCATTTGTTTGTACATTGCCTTCCTTTCTAAGTACTTCCTCCCCTATTCTCTAACCAGTACACTGGTCCTGATAACAAAAATTATAAACGAAAAAGAAAAAAAGTGACTCAATGATATTAACTCAGGACATACTAGTGACTGCCCAGATGTGCTATGGTCCATGGCCATAATCCCCACACCGGGAAAGAGTGAAGAAAAGTGTATTTTCTCAGTATTTCTTGAGAGCTGGAGTTTAATATAATCAGGCAGCATTTTGCTGCTGCTGCTGCTGTTACTGTTGCTGTTGCTGCTGCAGTTACTCTTGCTGCTACTGCTGCTGCTGTTACTCTTGCTGCTTCTGCTGTTGTTACTCTTGCTGCTTCTGTTGCTGTTACTGTTGTTGCTGCTTCTGCTGCTGTTACTCTTGCTGCTTCTGCTGCTGTTACAGAAAGCATTTGTTGACTTGACTTAACTCATCAAGCACTTCCTATGTGCCAGGCACTAATGCTAAGCATATAAATAGACAAATGAGCCAGTCCCTGTCTTCACAGAGCTTTCATTCTCATAACGGAGACATAAAGAGGATTTTGGATCTGAGATTAGAATGGGGAGATAAATCAAGGGGACACGAGTTGACAGGCTCCTTCCAGGAGGAATGGTAGTATTGTTTTGATCATGATTCCTAAAGAAGGAAATAAAAAGAGTTAGTGGGGAATAGAAGGAGAAATGTATATGGTGCAAAGGCATATGTGAGCAGATCTCTAGGATGGACAGTTGGCTAGACCGGGAAGTACAAATGCTAAATAGAGCAGCTATATGAATTTGCTCTATTAACCAATCAGGATACTGAAATTATGAAATGAACATTTTAAAACTGAGTAATAAAGTACTCTTTAACATGATCTCTGGGACAGAAAACTCCTATTCTTCTCTGTGGGTACATAAGTTAAGGCATTAATTAGTTTGGATCTACTGCATTTGCTTTTCCAAGAAGTCTCTATTTTTCTAATTGTGAAATTGAAAATCATCAGCAACAACAAAAAAGAAACATTCATAGAATTATAGATTGAGAGCTAGAAGGAGGTTTTTTGAGTAGAAAGTTTAATGTCTTCATTTTTATATGAAGTAACTAAGAACACCAGGTTAAATGACTTGCTCACGCTAACATAGTAAGTAAATGTCAGAATTGGGATTTGAACTCAGGTCTCCCTGAAGTCAGGTTTCATATCCTGTCTCCTACTACACCATGTTGCCTTTCCAAATACAAAGACTAGAGAATGGGAATTGTCCCATGAAGCCATGAAACATAGCTTGTTCTTTTTTATATATTAAATTTTGCATATATATTATATAACACATTTATAAATATATAATATATGATATATAAATAAATATAAAATATATTTGTATATACATTAAAAGCCCACATTACTCTGCTGTCTGTATCTGTGTCCCTTTGGTCTCTTCCATGTGTTTTTAAATATTTCAAAACTGTACTTTGATCTTCTCTCTCTAGCTCCACCTTCATTTTTTTTTTGCCTCATTATCGCAAACTTCTCTTCTCCAAAACAAAAATACATTTGAATTATGACAAAAGCATAGACAGTGAAAAGAAATTTGTTTTCTAGTGCTCTCATCTGGAAAGCTATGACTCTACCTGGAGCTTCAGTGAATTGCTTCTCTAGGAAGAGATTGGGAGGTGCTTCATCAATACTTTTTTTTTTTCATTGAAAACCATTTCCAAAGGTTATTCCAAGGCAGGCCTTACCTGGATCACTTCAGTGAGTGAGGCTACATACCCATGAATGACATTCCATCTCTCTCTTCCATAAATTTCCCCAGGCTATCCCTTTGTCTGGAATGAACATCCTCCCTCTTCACCTCTGCCTTGTAGAATCCTTTATCTTCTGCAAAGCACAATTCAGGTGCCTCCCACTACACAAAACCTATCCTCATCCCCCAAAGTTTAGAGGGATTTCTCTCTGTTGAAATTATATTTTGTATAATTGGGTATAATTCTTATTTCCTCATCTACACATGTATTGTATCTCTTCCCCCATTCCTTGAAGACAGGAACTATTACTTTTCTTTTTTAAAAAAAAATTATTAACACCTCCTATAATGCCTTACACACAGTAGGTGCTTCATAAATGCTCTTCAAATAGAATTGCTGTGGTGACCCCCACATCCCCCGTTCTAACTATGTGAACCTCAAGAAAAGTCCCAGTTTCTTTATTTATAAAATTAAGAGGTTGGGAGGCAACATGATTCAATGGAAAGAACTCTGTTTCTGTAGTCAGAGGACCTACATTCTCAAGTGGCTTCTCCATTTGGGGTCCCTCTCATCGCTGGTGATCACTATCTCTATAACTTTGGGCAACTCACTTAACCTCTGAGCCTCAATTTAGTTTCCTCATCTATAAAATGAAAGAGGCAGATTTGATGATCTCTGGGATTCTTTGTAAGTCTAGATCCACTGTCCCATGGACACTGAGCATCCCATCTCTTAATTCAGCCTAAAGTTTTGTTAACATTTATGGGAATTATGCCACATCACTGAATTAGACTAAGCTTGTGGCCAACTGAAACTCCCAGTGGCGATTTTTGTTTGGTTATTTTGCTTGTACAAAACAAATGAGGAGATCTGAGGATCTAGGCAGTGATGGAAGAACTTGGACTTATTATCCTAAATGATTCTTTAAGAATCTGGGGAGAACTGAGACAGAGATTTTAAAAAGAGACTTTAGCCAAAAATTCTAATTTCAGAGGCTACTTTCCCAGAGTCCTTTTGGTATTGCAGTAGGAAGAGTTTTTGACCTGGGTCCTAAGACACAGATTAGAAGCCCATTTCAATTATTATCTTTTTTATTAAAGCTTTCTATTTTCACAACAGATGCATGAATAATTTTTCAAAATTGACTCTTGCGAAACCTTGTGTTCCAAATTTCCCCCTTCTCCCCCCCCTTCCTTAAATGGCAAGTAATCCAATATATGTTAAACATATTAAAATATATGTTAAATCCAATGTATGTATACAAACCATTTCAATTATTATCAATAAAATTATTCGTAAGTGATTTTAGCTCCCTGCGTTTCAGTTTCCTCATCTGAAAAATGGAGATAATAAGATGATTATGACATCACACCATACATGTGGTGGTCACTACAGCAATTCTATTTGAAGAGCATTTATTAAGCACCTACTGTGTGTAAGGCATTATAGGAGGTGTTAATAATTTTTTAAAAAGAAAAGAAATCGTGCCTGTCCTCAAGGAATCTACATTTTATGGGGGAAGAGATACAATACATGTGTAGATGAGGTGTTATGAGAAAAACACCTAATCAACCTTTCTGATAATATTGTGAGCTTGCGGGATTTCAGAAGAGATGATAAAGCAGATGGTGAGACAAGCAAGTGGGATGAGCCCCACCAAGCTAAGTCACATCCTTTCCTAACAGGGTCAGCATTGCAAAGTTTGTAAAGGGCATCCCTCCTCCGAGCCTTGCCCTCAGCAACTCCTCCTCCTGTACCTGCAGAAACTTGCAGAATCCTGACCATGTAAGTCTCAGTTAAGGGACTACCTCCTCCAGGAACCTTCCCTGATTCCCTCAGCTATTTGTAAGTGTCTTCTTCAAGTTCCCTTCCATTTAGGCAAGCTTTTTAAAAATCAGGAACTGTTTTTCATTTTGCTTTTATATCCATGAGAGAAGCTTAATAAATTAATAAATAATAACAATAATAATAAATTAATAAATATTTGCTAAATTGAGGTCACTCTGGTCCATCTCTCTCTTTTGCAGATGCCAAAATCAAGAAAAATTAAGTGAAATCTTGAGTTGCTCATCTAGCTAGTGACTATGCTGGGAAGAGGTCTCATGATACCTAATGCTGAGACCATTTGGGTTTCAACCACAGCAGGCTGTCATCTCTTGCTTTCTTGGAAGTCTATAATATTCTGAAACAACATGGTAGCACTTTGCTCCAAGGCAGAGTGCCAGCAGGTACCAGACTTGTTTGTATTTGGATGGAAGAAACACAAATTCTGTAGACTTGAAAAATGAACCTGGATAAGATCAGCATCCATCGTGTTGGGACCAAACTGAGTTTCACCTTATCTCCCCCAGCTCCATACAGAAGGGGGTCTATTTTTC